>NW_017670713.1:220870-444450 GCF_001879085.1 Nicotiana attenuata | reverse complement strand
GGTTAAAGTAAAACTACAATAAAACCAACGTTAAGGTTAACACTTAACTTGACTATACTAAAGTTAGGGTACGGGTATCAAGTTAAGAAGTTTAGTAAGTTTAAGTAAAAGTGTACGTTAAGGTTGTCGTAGTAATTAGTGTAGAGTGTGCTGGCATAGATCATAATTTTTCTGCCCCTAGGACTCCACAACAAAATGGAGTAGTTGAAAGAAAGAATAGGACACTTGAAGATATGGCTAGGACTATGCTTCTTTCTAGTAAACTGCCCTATAGCTTCTGGGCAGAAGCTGTAAATACTGCATGTTACATCATTAATAGGTGCATGACTAGACCTCTTGTAGAGAAGACTCCGTATGAGTTACTTAAAGGGAGAAAACCAAATATATCAGATCTTAGGGCATTTAGATGCAAGTGCTTTGTGCGAAACAATGGAAAAGGACTCCCTAGGTAAGTTTGATCCCAGAAGTGATGAGGGAGTATTCTTGGGATACTCTTCACATAGCAAAAGTTTATAAAGCATAAAACAAAAGAACCATGTGTGTAGAAGAAAGTGTACATGTAATTTTTGATAAAAACTAACATTCTTTCTGAGAGACAGGAACATGAAGATGAAGCTATTGGGCTGGTGAAAGGTCTAAATGAAGTCACAGCCCAAGCTGAAGTTGNAAGCAATCCAAACCCTCAAAGGGTTCACGATTAATCCAAATATAACATGCTCAATCAATCAAGTAAGAGCTTATCACGGAGTGTTTATCGATATATATATAAATTCCTCTTTTAACAACATTTTACAAGTAAGGTTAAATCTCTTTGGAAATTCATTTACAATTTCCATGTGACACAAGCAATTTGAGCTATCCAAGAATTTACAATTAATTCAAGTATTCATGCTTTTGGGTCCTAGCTACCCGGACAATAGCAAATAGTAGCTACGCACGGACTCTCGTCACCTCGTGCGTACGTAGCCCCCGCAAATAGGAGCACATAACCAATTTAACTCACCTATGGGGTAAATTCCCCCTCACAAGATTAGAAAGGAGACTCACCTCGCTCCGAAGACTCATAACCGGCATTCTACATTCTTCCGAAGGCTTGAACCAACGCACATTGCTCCAAAACTAGCCAATTAACGACAAACTAATGAGAATACTCTCAATTACTTGTTAACAGTGCAAATTATACCAATTCCCAACTCTGCTTAGAGAAACGACCAAAATGCCCTCGGGCCTACGTGCCCGGAATCCAAAATTCCTCGAAGACAAAGGTTACCCATGACCTTAGGAACTCAAATATATGATTTTCTCTTAATTCCATACTCAAAATCGTAGCTAAATTCCAAGAATATGATTTTCTAGGTTTTCCACCAAAACCCCACTTTTTATACAAATTTTCACGCCTAAATCCATGTATAAACCTTGTATTTAACCCAAAGCTAGCATATATTACTTACCTCATGACAAGTGACGAAAATGGCATCTCCAAGATGCTCCCCATCGACTCCAATGGAAGAAAAATGGGGTTCAAATGAACTCAACCCCGAACTTAAAACATCCTCACTGCCCCAGTCATTTCCGCTTCAGCGGGACCCTGCCCGCTTCCGCGGTTCCGCTTTTGCGGACCGCTTGCCGCTTCTGCGGCTCCCCTCCACACCAGGCCTTCCGCTTCCGCGGTTAGCCAACCGCTTCTGCGGTTCCGCATCAGCGGATCAAGGGCCGCTTTTGCGGTCCTGGCTGCCCTCGCCCTCGTCCGCTTCTGCGACTTCTTCTCCGCTTCTGTGGGGCCTCTTCTGCGGTCCCTTTTCTGCAGAAGCGGAAATACCAGATACCAGATCCCTTCAGCTGTTCTTCAACTTCCAAATTTGATCCGTTAACCATCCGGAATCCACCCGAGGCCCCCGGGACCCCAACCAAACATACCAACCAATCCCAAAACACATTACGGACTGGCTCGAGGCTTCAAATCATATCAAACAACGCTAAAATCGTGAATTACACCCCAATTCAAGCTTTATGAACTTTGAACTTTCCAACTTCTACTTCCGATGTTTAAACCTATCAAATCACGCCCGATTGACCTCAAATTTTGCACACAAGTCATATTTGACATTACGGACCTACTCCAACTTCCGAAATCGGATTCCGACCCCGATATCAAAATGTTAACCTCCGGTCAAACTTCTCAAAAACCTTCAAATTTCTATCTTTAGCCAAATGGCTCCAAAATGACCTACGGACCTCCGAATTCACTTCCGATCGCGCTTCCAACTCCAGAATCACCATACGGAGCTATACGCAGTCTCGGAATCCCAAACGGACATTGATAACATTAAAATGCACTTCAAACCAAACTTATGAAATTTCTTCTAAAATGCTCACTTCCACAATAGGCCAAAACGCTCCCGGGTTATCCAAAACCTGAACCGGGCATATGCCCAAGTCCGGAATCATCATACGAACCTGCTGGAACCTTCAGATCCTGATTCCGAGGTCGTTTACTCAAAAATCCAATCCTAGTTCATTCTTTCAACTGCAAGCTTCTTAAATGACAATTCTCTTTCTAAATCAACTCTGAACTTCCCGGACTTAATTCCGACCACGCGTACAAGTCATAATACTCGAAATGAAGCTGTTCATGGCCTCCGACTGCTGAACGGAGCGCTAGGACTCAAAACGACCGGTCGGGTCGTTATAAGGCACATGTTGAATTCCGCATTATTGTTCAGCTTATTTAATTTAAGTCTTCCGCTTTAATTTCATATTCCACTATCATTTAAATATTTAACGCTTGTTGTTATGATTGATAAAAGGAATTAAAATAAAGTGGGTAGGAGTTTATGAATTGTGGCTTGCCTAGCTTCTACGAGTAGGCGCCATCACGACCCCCGAGGGTGGGGAAATTCGGGTCGTGACAATCTATGGGTATTAGCTATAAAAAGCAAACAATAAATCTTGCCAGATATTTATGTAAATATTTCATAAGATTTCGGTTTCTTGATTTTATCCATGATATGACTTCTATTATAATAATTTAAAAACTCTACTAAAATTCAAAAATGTCTTATCCTTTTATTTTTAACACTATATTATATTTTAAAAAATAATCCCATTTTGAAATAATTTGTTTATATTTTAAAATATGTCATGTCATACCAGTTTTTTTTAAAATATATTTTTTGTTACACTTGAAAATTGCTATAGAAACTATCAATTAAAAACCAATGTCCCTCTTGTTGAATTCGAGAAAAATAACTTTTCACATAATCTAGTGATTCAAAACTGATATTCTTCAACCAAAAAAAAAATATTAAACCCTTGCATATGCTGGCTTGACTGCAGCTAAATGAAGTGGTTTCAGCTTATACCCTTCAATTCCTAGTAGGTGCTAAATAAAAATTAATGATAACAAATGTATCGCCAAAATTTTGTTATTTTTTTGATGTCCATTTATACAAATTGACTCTTCAAACAAACATTTTTCAAAAAGGGAAAAAATAATTTTTTTGAATATTGACTGTTTTTGTGATGGTTATTTCTCTAGCATGTAGGTTTACTTTATTATATATGTAAGTAAACTTTTATTCGATTTTAAACTCTTTTTTTGTTATCTGGATAACCATAGACGTGTACCCTATGTGTTACATTTATTTTAAACGAAATTCGATTTATTCAAATCTAGCTATATTGTTTTAAAGAACTATAATTATAGGGTTTTAAATGTGAAAGAGTTTTATAGTTATATGGAATACTTTTTTTATTCACAGGCGCAGTAGTATTTAAATAATCAGAAAAGATAACAAAAGTTCCTAGCATGATTGACTATGATCATTAACCGAATTAAGTATGATAACTTGACCAAAGAAAAAGATAATTTTTTTTTATTTTAATTCAAATTTAAAAACTTTATCTATAAATTCAAAATTATTCTTTAACTCAAATTCAGTTTTATATATATATATATATAAAAAACTATTTGCATTTATTACCATATACTATTTGCATTTATTAGCATGCCACTTGGCTTAACCACAATGCAATTATATATGGTAACTTTCTTGCTTTAATGTATATACTAGTATTAGTACCCGTGCGGATGCGCGGGCACTGATCATGTCAAATATTTAAGTTATTTGGATTGTATGTAAATAATCCTAAAATTTAAACTTTCTCAGTAAATATAGATAATCATGGGATATTAACTACATGAAAAAATTAACCATTTCTTCTATTTTTCTTTTTTGATACAATTCTTGCCGGTGTCATTGGATCCTAAAAATAGTCAGGAAGCAAAATAATTACTCATATTTATGAAAAAATAATCAAATGTTGAGACAATGAATGACTCTTTGGATAAGACTTAACTCTTTTACTACTACTTGTACTCTTATTTGGTGTGTTGATATCTCTGTCACGACCCGGATTTTTCCACCATCGGGAGTCGTGATGGCGCCAACTAATAGGAGCTAGGCAAGCCAACTTAATTTACTTCTTTAGAATTATCGTCCATTTAATGAAAACAAAACATAACATGATAAAGCGGAAGTCTCAAATATAATTAACTGAGAGAAATGCGGAAGTTTAACAAAGTCCTCTACCCAAGACTGGTGTCACAATACTCACGAACGTCTAGAGAATACTAAATACAAGGTGTGAATTAAACATAAAACTGCCTGTTTCGGTACAAATGATAACAAACTGAATAAAACAGAAAGGGACTCCGGGCCTGCGGACGTCAGCAAGGCTACCTCGAATATCCCTGGACCGAAAGCTCGCTCCCAGAATGCTACTGCTACTCAAATGTTGTTCCAACACCTGGATCTGTGCAAAAAGATGCACAGAGTGTAGCATCAGCACAACCGACCCCATGTGCTGGTAAGTGCCTGGCCTAACCTCGGCGAAGTAGTGACGAGGCTAGACCAGACTACCAAACAATTCCTGTGCAGATATATATGCAAGTACAACGAAATAATAGCGGAAAGTAAACAATTAGAGCAGAGAGGGGGAACATGCTTATGGGGTAGCAGATAAATCAGAATATCAGGAATAACAAAAGAAACTGAATCTGATTTCTTCTAACACGGAATAAGGGAAAACAAACCACTTTCACTTGTTTCAATTTCCTCTCGTTGCAGGCGTGCAACACGATCCCATTTCCTCATATCACGTGGTAGGCGTACCACTCGATCCCATTCATAATATCACATGGTAGGCGTACCACTCGATCCTATTTCATAATATCACATGGTAGGCGTACCACTCGATCCCATTTCATAATAGCACGTGGTAGGCGTACCACTCGATCCCATTTCATAATATCACGTGGTAGGCGTACCACTCGATCTCATTTCATAATATCACGTGGTAGGCGTACCACTCGATCCCATTTCATAATATCACGTGGTAGGCGTACCACTCGATCCCATTTCATAATATCACGTGGTAGGCGTACCACTCGATCCCATTTCTTTCAACACAACACACAATATAATCCCGGCAAGGGAGAAAGATATTATAATAAACTATCCCGACAATGGAACAAGATAATATAATAAACTATCCCGGCAAGGGAACAAGATAATATAAAAAACTATCCCGGCAAGGGAGATCCAGCTATAACCAAACTTATTCAATTTTCTACTTAACACAATTAAATCAATACTCCGTCTCAACAGTTACTGGCTCAGTGTTAAAGATTTTTAACCAAGTCCTCATAAACAACAATTAAGAATTCGATAATTTAGCAATTTAGGACTCACGGTCATGCTCGACACCAATGTACAGATACTCGTCACCATGCCTATACACCGTACTCGACAAATAGCAATTAGCAAATAAGACTCTACTCATATTCCCTCAAGCCAAAGTTAGACCAAACACTTACCTCAAATGCTCCAAACTCAACTCAAGCCTCTAGTGTAGCTTTACCCTTCGAATTCACCACCAAACCGCTCGAATCTAGTCACAAATTACTTGAATGTATCAACAAATGCTAATCGAATCAATTTGAATGCATGAAAATGAATTTCCCAAAGTTTTACTCAAAAATTCCCAAAACGCCCCCGGGCCCACGTGGTCAAAACCCGAGGTACGAACCAAAACCCGGTTACCCATTCCCCCACGAGTTCATATCTATGATTAGTTTTGAAATCGGACCTCAAATTGAGGTCCAACTCCCCAATTTGAAGAAAACTTAGGTTCTACCCAAAATCCCCATTTTCACCCATGAAAATCCTTGATTTTAAGATGAAAACATGATAAATGAGGTAAATGATTGAAGGGACTAAGTACAAATTGACTTACAAATGATTTGGGGAAGAAAGTTTTCTTGGAAAATCGCCTATGGAGTGTTTGAGTTGAAAGAATGAAGAAATGAGGGTTAAAATTCGTCTAAGTATGAAAAATGCAGGCCTCAGATGTGGGAAATGCGAACATGGCTTGGGAATTGCGACATTATTGTTCGCATTTGCGAACTCAAGCTGCCCAAGGGACCCTTCGCATTTGCGAACTGGGTCTCGCATTTGCGAACCAGTGTCCATCGCATTTGCGATGCCTGGCTTCTCATTTGCGGACCTTGGCCTGCCTGGGTTGGCTTCGCATTTGCGAACCAGCCTTCGCATTTGCGATAGCTGGGAATTCGCATTCGCGAACTCTGGCTTCGCAAATGCGAAAATTGCAGATAACTGATACCAGATTTTTTTCAAAGTGAGAAATACAATCCGATGCCTATCCAAAACTCACCCGAGCCCTCGGGGCTCCAAACCAATTATGCACACAACCTCAAAAACATCCTACGGACTTATCCGTGCGATCAAATCGCCGAAATAACATCATATACATCGAATCAAGCCTCTAAACTCATGTTTTTCTTTGAAATGTTCATAAAGCATCAAATTTCCATTTCGAGTCCGAAACACGTCAAACGACGTCCATTTTCAACCAAATTGTACAGAAAGCGCTTAAACCATATATAAAACTTGTACCGGGCGTCGGAACCAAAATACGAGCCCGATACCACAGTCTTTTAATCAATTTTCATTTCCAATTTCCTTAATAATTTCAGAAAAATGATTTCATAGAAAAAATTCATTTCTCGGGCTCTAGACCTCGGAATTCCACTCCAGGCATATGCCCGAGTCCCATATATTTCTACGGACCCTCCGGGACCGTCAAATCACGGGTCCGAGTCCGTTTACTCAAAATGTTGACCAAAGTCAACTTTAATCATATTAATATCAACATTCATCAATTTTTACACCGAATTCATATTTAAGCTTTTCGGCTACGCGCCCGGACTGCGTACGCAAATTGAGGCAAGTAAAAAATGAGGTTTTCAAGGCCTCGGAATCACGGAATGAAAGGGAAAACAGGTGATGACCCTTTGGGTCGTCACATTCTCCACCTCTAAAACAATCGTTCGTCCTCAAACGGACAAAAGAAAGAAGTACCTGAGTCGGGAAATAGATGGGGATAACGGCTCCGCATATCAGACTCGGACTCCCAGGTCGATGCCTCAGGAGGCTGACCTCTCCACTGAACTCACACTGAAAGACAACTCTTCGACCTCAACTGTCGAACCTGCCGGTCTAGAATAGCTACCGGCTCCTCCTTATAAGACAGATCCTGGTCCAACTGGACAGTGCTGAAATCTAACACGTGGGTTGGATCGCCGTGATACCTTCGAAGCATGGACACATGAAACACTGGATGCACGGCTGACAAGCTAGGCGGTAAGGCAAGTCTATAAGCCACCTCTCCCACTCGATCAAGGATCTCAAAGGGGCCAATGAACCTAGGGCTAAGCTTGCCCTTCTTCCCAAATCTCATCACGCCCTTCATAGGCGACACTCGGAGCAAGACCCGCTCACCAACCATGAAAGCTACATCTCAAACCTTACGATCTGCATAACTCTTTTGCCGCGACTGAGCCGAACGAAGCCTGTCCTGAATGATCTTGACCTTATCTAAGGCCTCATGAACTAAATCGGTACCCAATAACCGAGCCTCTCCCGGCTCAAACCATCCAACTGGAGACCGACATCGCCTACCATACAACGCCTCATAAGGAGCCATCTGAATGCTGGACTGGTAGCTGTTGTTGTAGGCAAACTCCGCTAATGGCAAGAACTGATCCCACGAACCTCCAAAGTCAATAACACAAGCTCGGAGCATATCCTCCAATATCTGAATAGTCCGCTCGGACTGTCCGTCCGTCTGAGGATGGAATGCTGTGCTCAACTCAACCTGGGTGCCCAACTCTCGCTGAACTGCTCTCCAGAAGCGCGAGGTAAACTGCGTACCCCGGTCCGAAATGATAGATACCGGCACCCCATGAAGGCGAACAATCTCTCTGATGTAGATCTCAGCTAACCTCTCGGATGAATAGGTGGCTGCAACAGGAATAAAATGCGCTGACTTGGTCAGCCTATCAACAATGACCCAAACTACATCAAACTTCTTCCGAGTCATCGGGAGTCCAGTAACGAAATCCATGGTAATCCTCTCCCACTTCCACTCGGGAAGCTCAATCCTCTGAAACAAACCACCAGGCCTCTGATGCTCATACTTAACCTGCTGACAGTTCAAACATCGAGCCACATATGCAACTATATCCTTCTTCATTCTACGCCACCAATAGTGCTGCCTCAGATCCTGATACCTCTTCGCGGCGCCCGGGTGAATAGAATACCGAGGACTATGGGCCTCCGCTAAGATCAACTCTCGAATCCCATTAACATTGGGCACACAAACTCGCCCCTGCAATCTCAAAACACCATCGCTATCTACGGTCACCTTCTTGGCACCTCCACGCTGCACCACGTCTCTCAGGACACACAAATGGGGATCATCAAACTGCCGATCACGGATGCGCTCCAATAATGAAGAACGAGTGACCGTGCAAGCTAACACTCTGCTAGGCTCAGAAATATCCAACCTCACAAATCGATTGGCCAAGGCCTGAATGTCCAAAGCAAGCGGTCTCTGGCTGACCGGAATATAAGCAAGACTACCCATGCTGGCGGACTTCCTACTCAATGCATCGGCCACCACATTGGCTTTCCCCGGGTGATACAAAATAGTAACATCATAATCTTTCAATAACTCCAATCGTCTCCTCTGCCTCAAATTCAACTCCTTTTGCTTGAACAAGTATTGAAGACTCTTATGATCAGTGTACACCTCACACGTCACACCATTTAGGTAATGCCTCCAAATCATCAACGCATGAACAATGGCTGCCAACTCTAGATCATGAACCGGATAATTCTCCTCGTGGATCTTCAACTGCCTCGAAGCATAGGCAATGACTTTGCCATCCTATATCATTACTGCACCAAGCCCAATACGGGAAGCATCACAATAGACTGAATAAGGCCCTGAATCTGTGGGTAAAACCAATACCAGTGTTGAAGTCAGAGCTGTCTTGAGCTTCTGAAAGCTCGCCTCACACTCATCTGACCATCTGAACTGGGCACGCTTCTGGGTCAATCTGGTCATCGGGGCTGCGGTAGATGAAAACCCCTCCACGAACCGACGATAGTAACCTGCTAAACCCAAGAAACTCCGAATCTCTGTAGCTGATGCTGGTCGAGGCCAGTTCTTGACTTCCTCTATCTTCTTCGGGTCCACCTGAATACCCTCTGCTCATACAACGTGACCCAGAAATGCAACCGAACTCAACCAGAACTCACACTTCGAAAGCTTAGCGTATAGCTGACTATCCTTCAAAGTCTGAAGAACCACTCTGACATGCTGCTCGTGCTCCTCCTGGCTACGGGGATATACCAGAATATCATCAATAAAGACTATCACGAACAAGTCCAAATAAGGCCTGAACACTCGGTTCATCAACTCCATAAATGTTGTTGGGGCATTGGTCAACTTAAACGACATGACCAAGAACTCATAATGCCCGTACCGAGTGCGAAATGCTATCTTAGGGACATTGGACGCCCTAATCCTCAGCTGATGGTAGCCAGATCTCAAGTCTATCTTTGAAAACACCTTTGCACCCTGAAGCTGGTCGAACAAATCGTCAATCCTCGGCAGTGGATACTTGTTCTTAATCGTCACTTTGTTCAATTGCCGGTAATCAATGCACATCCTCATCGAACCATCCTTTTTCTTCACAAATAACACTGGCGCACCCCCAGGAGAAACACTAGTTCTGATAAAACCCTTCTCTAGCAAATCCTGCAACTGGTCCTTTAACTCCTTCAACTCTGGCGGGGCCATGCGATACGGCGGGATAGAAATGGGCTGATTGCCCGGAGCCAGATCAATACAAAAATCAATATCCTTGTCGGGCGGCATACCCGGCAGGTCTGAAGGGAAAACCTCGGGGAACTCCCGAACAATAGGAACAGAATCAATAGAAGGGACCTCTGCGCTGGAATCCGAACATACGCCAGAAAGCTAAACACCCCTTCTCGACCATGCGTCGAGCCTTCACATATGAGATAACACTGCGAGTGGCATGATCTGGTGTCCCTCGCCACTCCAAACGGGGCAAATCTGGTAAAGCCAAGGTCACGGTCTTGGCGTGACAATCCAAGATGGCATGATACGGGGACAACCAATCCATCGCTAGTATGACGTCGAAATCCACCATGTCTAAGAGCAATAAATCAACACGGGTCTCAAGACCCTCAAACACTACCGCACAGGAATGATGAACTCGATCGACCACTAGAGAATCACCCACCGGTGTAGATACATAAACAGGAATACCCAAAGCATCACTAGGCATAACCAGGTAGGGTGCAAAATAGGACGACACATACGAATACGTAGACCCTGGGTCAATTAGCATGGAATCATCTCTATCACAAATCAGAATAGTACCTGTAATGTCTGCACCTGAAGACTCAGCCTCTGGCTTGGCTGCTGGCTGGCCTCTACCTCTAGCGGCCTAAACTCCACCTCTATGACTTCTACCTCCACCTCTAACACCTCTGCCACCACCCCTAGCTGGCTGGGCAAGCTGTGGAACCTCTGGTGCCTGAACCATAGCACGAGAACTCTGATGCGGAAGTTGCCATAAACTAGAGGGCAATATCTGACAATGTGCCTCGGATCACCACAAGCATGGCAAGACCTCGTCTGCTGCGGCTGAGCACCCCTCAACCTCGGGCAAACCCTCCTGTTATGACCATACTCACCACACTCAAAACATCTACACGAACGCTGCAGCTGAGGAAACTGAGGCTGACCCTGTCGACCTGAATGACCACCTGAAGTACCATGAGTGACCTGGAGAGCTGACTGAAAGGGCCTAGAAGGATGGCCTCTACCATAAGAACCTCTACCTCCAGATGAGGTACTACTGAATTTGCCTGCATGACGGGGCCTCTTATCCGACCCATGACCACCTCCCTGTGGCAGAACCCTCTCAACTCTATGGCCCATATTGGCCGCCTTCGGAAAAGTGATCTCATTCCCGGCCTGAGCCACTGTACCCGGCTGACCTGCCACCGCTGGCTGAACTCCTGGAAGATAACCCGCTCGAATGACGCTATCCACAAAGCCTACCAATATGACCAAAGCGTCCTGAAGAACTGGGGTGGCTATGAACCCCTCTAGGACCTGAGCTGGGCCCACCGGAGCTGCTGGGGCTGGAACCTCCTCATCATAATCAACATGAGGCTCCACCTCTGGGACTGCTGCTCGGGGCTGAGCTCTGCCCCTGCCTTGGCCTCCAGCACGGCCTCGGCCTCGCCCTCTACCCCTCGCAGGGGCTGCTGCTGGGGGCTCGGGCTGCTGCGCGGTAGAAGAGGAAGTGCGTGTTCTCGCTATCTGCGAAAGAATAGAGTAGAAAGACAAACAGGATTTGAGAAATGGAATAGCACGATAAGAAAGAACAAAAGTGAAATTTTCCTAACTCTGTAGCCTCTAGGGGATAAATAGAGACGTCTCCGTACCGATCCCTTAGACTCTACCGAGTTTGTCCGTGAGTTGTGAGACCTATGTAACCTAGCGCTCTGATACCAACTTGTCACGACCCGGATTTTCCTACCCTCGGGAGTTGTGACGGCACCTACTAATAGGAGCTAGGCAAGAAAATTTAATTTACTTCTTTTAGCAATTATCGTCTATTCAATGAAAACAAAACATAACATGATAAAGCGGAAGTCTCAAATATAATTAACTGAAAGAAATCCGGAAGTTTAACAAAATCCTCTACCCAAGACTGGTGTCACAATACTCACGAACGTCTAGAGAATACTAAATACAAGGTGTGAATTAAACATAAAACTGTCTGTTTCGGTACAAATGATAACAAACTGAATAAAACAGAAAGGGACTCCGGGCCTGCGGACGTCAGCAAGGCTATCTCGAATGTCCCTGGACCGAAAGCTCGCTCCCAGAATGCTACTGCTACTCAAATGTTGTTCCAACACCTGGATCTGTGCAAAAAGATGCACAGAGTGTAGCATCAGCACAACCGACCCTATGTGTTGGCAAGTGCCTAGCCTAACCTCGGCGAAGTATGACGAGGCTAGACCAGACTACCAAACAATGCCTGTGTAGATATATATACAAGTACAACGAAATAATAGCGAAAAGTAAACAATTAGAGCTGACAGGGGAAACATGCTTATGGGGTAGCAGATAAATCAGAATATCAGGAATAACAAAAGAAGAACTACATCTGATTTCTTCTAACACGGAATAAGGGAAAACAAACCACTTTCACTTGTTTCTATTTCCTCACATGGTAGGCGTACCACTCGATCCCATTTCATAATATCACGTAGTAGGCATACCACTCGATCCCATTTTATAATATCACGTGGTAGGCGTACCACTCGATCCCATTTCATAATATCACGTGGTAGGCATACCACTCGATCCCATTTCATAATATCACGTGGTAGGCGTACCACACAATCCCATTTCTTTCATCACAACACACAATAAAATCCCGGCAAGGGAGAAAGATATTACAATAAACTATCCCGACAAGGGAATAAGATAATATAATAAACTGTCCCGGCAAGGGAACAAGATAATATAATAAACTATCCCGACAAGGGAACATCCAGCTATAACCAAACTTATTCAATTTCTACTTAACACAATTAAATCAATACTCAGTCTCAACAGTTACTGGCTCAGTGTTAAAGATTTGCAACCAAGTCCTCATAAACAACAAATTCGATAATTTAGCAATTTAGGACTCACGGTCATGCTCGACACCAGTGTATAGATACTCGTCACCATGCCTATACACCGTACTCGACAAATAGCAATTAGCAACTAAGACTCTACTCCTATTCCCTCAAGCCAAAGTTAGACCAAACACTTACCTCAAATGCTCCAAACTCAACTCAAGCCTCTAGTATAGCTTTACCCTTCGAATTCACCACCAAACCGCTCGAATCTAGTCACAAATTACTTGAATGTATCAACAAATGCTAATCGAATCAATTTGAATGCATGAAAATGAATTTCCCAAAGTTTTACTCAAAAATTTCCAAAACGCCCCCGGGCCCACGTGGTCAAAACCCGAGGTTCGAACCAAAACCCGGTTACCCATTCCCCCATGAATCCATATCTATGATTAGTTTTGAAATCGGACCTCAAATTGAGGTCCAAATCCCCAATTTTAAGAAAACCTAAGTTCTACCCAAAATCCCCATTTTCACCCATGAAAATCCTTGATTTTAAGATGAAAACATGTTTAATGATGTTAAAGATTGAAGAAATTAAGTAAAAGTTGACTTACAAATGATTTGGAGAAGATAGATTTCTTGGAAAATCGCCTATGGAGTTTCTGTTTTGAAAGAATGAAGAAAAGGGGTTAAAAATTCGTCTAAGTATGAAAAATGCAGGCCTCAGATGTGGGAATTGTGAACATGGGTTCGCAATTGCGAACCCAGCAGGCTTGGGAAATTCGAGGAAGTAGTTCGCATTTGCTAACACTGGGCAAAGGGGGAAGTTTCGCATTTGCGAGCTGATATGTCGCATTTGCGACCATCTCTAGTTCGCATTTGCGACCCAGATGGCCGCATTTGCGACCCAAGACAGAAATCCCCTTTTTCGCATTTGCGATCAGGGACTCGCATTTGCGAGCTTGCATTTGCGAGAATTTCTTCGCAAATGCGAAGATACCAGAACTGAAGGATCAGATTTTTTCCAAAGTTCAAAAATGCAACTCGACACCTATCCAAAACTCACCCGAGCCCTCGGGGCTCCAAACCAAACATGTACGCAACCTCAGAAACATCGTACGGACTTACTCGTGCGATCAAATCGCCAAAACAACGTCATATACATAGAATCAAGCCTCAAAACTCAAGATTTCTTTCAATTTTTCATAAAACACCAATTTTCCATTTTAAGTCCGAAATACGTCAAATGACGTCCGTTTCCAACCAAACTTTACAGAAAGTGCTTAAATCACATATAAGAATTGTACCAGGCATCGGAACCAAAATACGAGCCCGATACCATAGTCTTCTGATCAAATTTCCTTTCCATTTTCCTTAATTAATTTCAGAAAACAATTTCAGACAAAAATTCATTTCTCGGGCTTGGGACCTCGGAATTCGATTCCGGGCATACGCCCAAGTCCTATATTTTTCTACAGACCCTCCGGGCCCGTCTATTCACGGGTCCGGGTCCGTTTACCCAAAATGTTGACCAAAGTCAACTTTAATCTTATTAATATCAAAATTCATCATTTTTCACACAGATTTCATACTTAAGCTTTCCGGCAACGCGCCCGGACTGCGCACGCAACTCGAGGCGACTAAAAATGAGGTTTTTAAGGCCTCGGAAGCACAGAATGAATAAGAAAATAAGTGATGACCCTTTGGGTCGTCACAAGTTACTTTCACTTGAGAACCTAAAAGGAGGTAATGTCGCTTTTTGAAATGGTAAGAAAGGTGAAATCATTGGGGTTGGAAAGGTAGGTAAGACATAGACTCACACTCCATTGAGAATGTCTACCTGATAGATGGATTGAAATATAGCCTAATCAGTGTATCACAACTGTGTGACAGAGGTAACTTGGTAGCATTCACCTCTACTAAATGTTTTGTGATAAATCTTACCACTGACAAGATTGTTTTGCAGGGAAAAAGAGTAAACAATATATACATTGTAGATTTATCTACTCTTTCAGAACAAGAACTCACTTGCTTGAGTATGTTGGACAATGATCCCCTCCATTGGCACAAAAGACTTGGACACAAGTCTAAGTCAACTCAATAAATTAGTCTCCAAGGACCTGATGATAGGGTTGCCTAACATGAAGTTTAAGGAAGACAAAGTTTGTGAGGCGTGTGCAAGGGGGAATCAGGTAAGATCCTCTTTTAAATGCAAGAAAGTGGTAAGCACGACCAGATCGATGGAACTGGTTCATATGGATTTCTGTGGTCCAATGAGAACATTAAGCAGAGGTGGTAAAAAATATGTGATGGTGCTTGTTGATGATTACTCTAAGTTTACCTGGACATTGTTTTTAACATCTAAGGATGAAGCATTTGACATGTTTACTTCTTTTGTTAGAAAAACTCATAAACAACTAGGTAATCAACTTGCATCAATTAGGTCGGATCATAGAATTGAATTTGAAAATGCTAAGGTTGCTGAATTATGTGATGTGCATGGCATAGATCATAATTTTTCTGCCCCTAGGACTCCACAACAAAATGGAGTAGTTGAAAGAAAGAATAGGACACTTGAAGATATGGCTAGGACTATGCTTCTTTCTAGTAAACTGCCCTATAGCTTCTGGGCAGAAGCTGTAAATACTGCATGTTACATCATTAATAGGTGCATGACTAGACCTCTTGTAGAGAAGACTCCGTATGAGTTACTTAAAGGGAGAAAACCAAATATATCAGATCTTAGGGCATTTAGATGCAAGTGCTTTGTGCGAAACAATGGAAAAGGACTCCCTAGGTAAGTTTGATCCCAGAAGTGATGAGGGAGTATTCTTGGGATACTCTTCACATAGCAAAAGTTTATAAAGCATAAAACAAAAGAACCATGTGTGTAGAAGAAAGTGTACATGTAATTTTTGATAAAAACTAACATTCTTTCTGAGAGACAGGAACATGAAGATGAAGCTATTGGGCTGGTGAAAGGTCTAAATGAAGTCACAGCCCAAGCTGAAGTTGCACCAGAAGAAGGGATAGGTGATGAAACAGGTTCTTCAATCCGGGGCAACCTGACAGGGGGAACTGAACAAAGAATAACTGAATCTAATTCCCAAATGGAACCTGTCCATGAGCCTGTTCCTCAGCAACAAAACATGGGAGAAACATCAAGCAAAAACCAGTTGGTTGTGAAACCTTACAAGTATCAAAATTCTCATCCAATTGGGAACATAATTACTGACCCAACTTCTAGAATTAAAACTAGATCTCAATTAAAGAATCATTGTGCTTTTGATGCTTTCCTATCTCTTATTGGACCTAAAAATGTTGCTGAGGCTTTGTAGGATGTAGACTGGGTAAATGCAATGCAAGATGAACTTAATCAGTTTGAAAGGCGTCAAGTTTGGCATCAGGTTCGAAGACCCAAGGACAGATCAGTAATTGGCTCTAAATGGGTCTTTTGAAACAAACTTGATGAGGATGGAACTGTTACAAGGAACAAGGCAAGGTTGGTGGTTCAAGGTTATAGCCAAGAAGAGGGCATAGACTATGATGAGACCTTTGCTCCAGTTGCAAGGTTGGAAGCAATAAGACTCCTCATAGCCTTTGTTGCATACATGTAGTTTACTCTTCACTAAATAGACGTCAAGAGTGCCTTCCTAAATGGCTACTTAAAAGAAGAAGTGTTTGTCAAACAACCTCTAGGGTTTGAATGCAAGGAGTGTCCGGATCATCTATACAAACTAGATAAGGCACTCTATGGACTCAAGCAGGCTCCCAGAGCATGGTATGAATGACTATCCAAATTTCTGCTTGAACATGGCTACAAGAGAGGTAAAATTGATAGCACTCTATTCTTGAGGGAAAAAGGTAAGGATCTTCTTGTAGTACAAATATACGTTGATGACATAATTTTTGGGGCAACCACTGAAAAACTAAGTAAGGAATTTGCTAAACTTATGGGGAGTGAATTTGAAATGAGTATGATGGGTGAGCGTAATTTCTACTTAGGCTTACAAATTAAACAAAACTCAAATGAAACCATGATCCATCAGTAGAACTATGCAAAAGAGTTGATTAAGAAGTTTAAAATGGAATAATCAAAGAAAATAGACACTCCTATTGCAACAGCCACAAAATTAGACATAGATGAACTTGGTTCATCTGTTGATCAGAAGTTGTATAGGGGTATGATTGGTTCACTTTTGTATCTTACTACTAGCAGACCTGACATTGTTTTCAGTGTAGGGCTTTGTGCTCGATTTCAAGAAAATCCAAAGGAATCCCACTTGACTGTTGTCAAGAGAATATTGAGATACTTGAAAGGCACTACTGACCTTTGCCTTTGGTATAGGTAGTAACTTTAACCTAGTGGGATATGCTGATGCTGACTATGTAGATTTCCTTGTGGTTAGGAAGAGCACCTCAGGTATGGCACACTTTCTTGGTTCATGTCTTGTGTCATGGGCTACTAAAAAACAAAATTCAGTAGCATTATCTACTGCTGAAGCTGAGTATGTTGCTGCTGCTTCTTGTTGTGCGCAATTGTTGTGGATCAAACAGCAATTGATGGATTTTGGTATTGAAGTTAGTTGCATCCCTATCTTTTGTGATAAGACTAGTGCTATTAGTATTACTAAGAAGCTAGTTCATCATAAGAGAGCTAAGCACATAGATGTTAGACACCATTTCTTAAGGGGCAACTATGAGAAAGACTGATCACTATAGAATTTTGTGCTACTGATAAGCAGATTGCTGACATCTTTACAAAAGAACTGAGTAGAGAAAACTTTGAAAGGAACAGGTTAGAACTAGGGATGATTAAGATCACCTAATGAAACCAGTTCAGAATGCTCAATAAAAAAATAAAAAAAATAAAAAAAAACGAAAAAAAAAATATATTATTGGCTAGGAAATCTGGAACTTGTGTAAATATCTAGATTTATATTTGCTCAGTTTCATACTGTTAATAGTATACTCTTGTGCCATGTCTTGATATGACTCACTGATCTATAATAAAATTTTCTCTATTTTGGCAAATTGAGGCATGATCAAGAGGATTCTTAGTGAAGAACCTGGTTCATCAGTACTGGTTCATCTGAATAACGATGTATGTTTTCTACACTCTGCGCAATTAGAAATATTAATATTTAATTCATGAGCAGAGTCCTAACTATGTTCGAAAACTTCAGAAAAACCTATCCTTTTGAGTTTGAACCAGTTCCGTTTCAATTAGACTCCTCAACGTATAAAAATGCCTAGAATCTTGGGAAGCTTAACCGCCCTTTCAACCTGAAATTTCAGAGTGATTAGACTTCTAATTGACTACAAAAATCTGTCGTTGGACATTAATTAACCCTCTCCCTTTTTAAAACCATCATCATCATCACCGCCACTCCCATAGTTCTCAAAACCATTAAAAGTTTTCTCTGTTCTCTACTCTTCTCTCTTCCAAAACTCAAATAAAAAATATTCTTCCAGAATTAGAGAAGATGACCAACCCTCAAGACCCAGGCACACCTCCACCACCTACCCCCTCCGATTCCTCCACTACTTCTCAACACAGCACAACCCCTCAAACTAGGATAAGGCGAGTGAAGATGCTTGCTCGCCAAACTGTGGCTACAAGTGCGCTTTCAAGGAAACTGAACGCACAATTAAAGGCTAGTCCAGCCCAAGATTCTGAAAATTCTGATGATTCTTTCAAATCTGCGAGTGAGGGGGGAGGAACTGTTCTTCTGATTCTGAGCAGGTAACTTCTATGCCAAATCCCTCTACTGAGGTAATTTCTGATCTAGCTGAAAATGTGGAAAATCGATTTGTTTTGGTTGGTATGTCGTGGATTTAGAAACGCCTGAGTCAAGAAGGAGAGGAGGTAAAAATAAAAGTGACAAAGAAAAGGAGAGTGAGGGTGTGAGTTGTGATGTGAGGGAAAAAGGGAAAGAAGTGGCTGATTCTTCACCCACTTCTGAAATGGTTAGAATGGCTATCTGTGGGGCTGAGCATGAAAAGGTGGTAGAAAGTAGCAAGAAAACAGGGGAAGTGACTCAGGGGAGGCTGCTGAAGGGCTTGTCAATCTCAGTTCACATGCAAATGAACCTGGTTCATCTATTGAGGAGACCCTAGTAGACCTTCTGAAGAAGGTGGGTGCAAGCTATAACCCCAAAAAATGGAGAACTCCAACACCAAAAGCTCCTAGCACTGCAAAAACAACCAAGAAAAGGAAGGCTACTTCTCCAACAACTACTGATATTCCTCTACCAAAAGGAAGGGCCACAAGAAGTAAGTTGAAACAGAGTGAGGATGAGTTGCAAAGAGCTATGGAAGAAAGTAAGAAGAAAAGAATGGACAAAGGGAAAGCTAAGGTTGCAGAGCCTGTTGAGGCGGTTGATGTGGATGAGATGGACCCGGTCCATCAGGGTGAATATGTGACTGTGGAGGTGCAGACCCCTAAGCCTAAGAAGACCAAGACTTCTTCAAAGAAGTCTTCATATGTATCCAAGACTGTTGAACCTTCTTTGGCTAAAAGGACAAGGTCTGCTGTGAAAGCCAAGCAAGTGAGGATCACTGAAGAAGAAGATTGGAGTGGTGAAGAAGAGGGTGAATCTGGCAATGAACAAGATAAGCTGGCCAAGTTTGGCAAACGAACCATTTTGAAGGGTAGACTATTGAAGGATTTGGAGGAACCAGGGATGGTTCGACTGATTGATGCTCTAGCTGTTCAGGGATGGAAGGACATGGTCCATCAGTTGGATGGCAGGATGGCAAGGAATGAGATTTTTGAGTTCATGGCCAATGCAGAGGTCAAAGATGGCAGAGTTACCAGCCAGGTGAAAGGGGTTCAAGCGTCTTTTGATGCAAAAAGGCTGGATGAAATCCTTGACATTCCTTCTGAAGGGTATGATGACTACACAAGGAGAAAATGGCCAAGTCTGGACTCCCTTCCTACTGCCCTTGCCATTACTAGGAAGTTCTGTGATGTCACAGAAGTGAATGAGGCCAAGGTTGTGTATAAGAGTGAAATGAAGCCATGCCACAAAGTCCCGTTTGAATTTGTGAACAAGTGTTTGCTGCCTAGGCAGGAAAGAAGACACATTGCTAACTATATGGGTTTGGTCTTGATGGAGTGTCTTGAAAGTGGGCGGCAGACCTACTGGCCTGGATTTATGATCAAGCTCCTTGATAGGGTTATCAATGGCTCCAAGGCCCATGCTACTCCTTATGGTTTCATTCTCACTACTGTTCCTGCTCATTGTAAGGTGCCACTAAAGAAGTGGCAGATGGCCACAAGCAAAGACCATTTTGGAATCAATACTTTGATTGCTTGTGATTATGAGGTCAATGCCATTCCAAATAAACCTGGTTAATCTAAAAAGACACCTATCAATAGCAAGGTAAGAGCTCTATTGTAAGAGAGTGGGGCAAAGGATGCTGAGATAGAAAGGCTGAAGACTCGTTTGGCAGAGGTTGAATCTGAGAGAGATGCTCTCAGAACTGATCTCACAAGGGAAAAGGAAAAAGAATGATGGAATTCTTCAAGACATGTTGCACCTTCTCCAAGCCAAAACCCACCCTCCAGTTCTTCCAAGCCTTAATTTCCTTAGCCTTCATTTCCTGAACCTTGTCTAGACCTTTCAGTGACCCAGATTAGGAATTTTTCTTGTTTTGCTAATGTTTTAACTGTTTTTGTTTCTTTTCGTGGATTGTGGCAGAATCATGTTCTCTATCAATGAAGTTTGCTACTTTTGTTCTTGTTGATTGTTTATTCCTTGATAGTTTGAATATGTGTAGTTGATTACTGATGATTAATCCATGAATGCATTTGCAGTTGCCCCAGTGGCCATGAGTAATTATTAAAACTCTGTGAATCACACTTTGTATATGCAACTTTTCGATGATGCCAAAAGGGGGGAAATATATTGTGCTTTATATTCTGAATAGTGATGTTTATAACCTAATGAACCTGGTCCTTGATGATAAGTGAAAAATGAAAATTTTCTAACTTTGCATTGATGATTGAGCTGAGTTCTGACAGGGCCTAAGTGATTGATAAGCACAGAGTTTGTCATCATCAAAAAGGGAAAATTTGTTGGCCCAAGTAAAGGTTAGTTTCGAAGACTGACAAAGGAACTCAGACATGGACCAGGTCCATCCTAGTGAAGCACAGATATGGACAGACTCAAGCATGTGAGATGCACGTGAAGGAGATAAACTTAACTTGAAAGAAGTAATATCTCCTCATCCTGATCGAAAAGGTTACATATTGGATAAGGAGAAAGACTCCTTACTCAAAGATAACACGGTTTAAGAAAGGGAAGGAGTTAGAGGTTGAGATCAACTAGAACTCTTCAACCAAGGAAAAGTAGCATCAGAATTCTAGTCAATCTCTATTTACAAACTCTATAAGTATCAGTGTTGTTCTCTTTTACAGGTAACACACATAAGCAGAAGTTAAACGTGAATTGAGAGGAAAATAGCAAGGCAATTTTGCAAGCAATTCGTGTGTGATTCAAGCGTGCAAACCTGAAGCTACTTGAACCAGAGAGAAGAACCAGTTCCAAGTGTCTGTCTTTTATTCTAGTTCAATTGTAGTAAGTGTTTTTATATTGTACCTTTCAGCTTTATCTGGAAGCAAGTGTATTAGGTACTCAGAGTTTTCAAGTTAGAGTTAACTTGAAGTTGTCGCAACAGTTGAGGCAGTGTGCCACAACGAGATTAGAGTTAGTCCTAGGTTTACAAAAGAGTTTTTTTAAATGCAGTTTTTGGCTACATGATTTTAGTGGAGAGTTTGGGAAAATCCTACTGCAAAGTAGGTCGTGGTTTTTTCATCTTTTGAGCCAGGTATTTTCCACGTAAAATACTTGTGGTCTTTACTTTCCGCATTTATTATTTCTTAAATAGTAGGTTAAGGAACACATAGAAGAACCAGTTCCTTCCATAAACAACTTAAGCGAAAAATCGGTCACCACAGAAAGCACTCCCCTCTCTTGTGTGGTATTGAAGTATTAAACATCAACACTTAACTATCAAAGTATCACATAAGTTGTTAAATTATTTTTTACAATATAAAAGTCACTCAAATTTATTTAATATCCCGTTTGGCCAAGCTTCTTTCAAAGCCAAAAGTGTTTTTTTCTCAAAAAAGTACTATTGGGGAGAAGCAAAAGCAAAAGCAGAAAAAAGTAGCTTCTCCCCATAAGCAGAAGCAGTTTTGATTTATTTTTTTTTTTTGCCAAAAATACCCTTAGCAAAAATTGTGCATACCAAAATAATCTTACTTAGTTTAAACTATTATGTAATATATAATGACTTTTGGGTTGAATTTTTATATTTGTTGAATAATTTTTTGATATATTTAATAGCCTGTTTGACCATATATGTATGTATATATATATATATATATATATATATATATATATATATATATATATATATATATATATATATATATATATATGCCAAAAGTGCTTTTTTTTTTCCAAAAATTGAGGTGCTTGGACAAGCTTTTAGAAGAAAAGAAATGCTTTTAAGGAGAAACCGAAGCATTTTTTGATAAGCAGAAAAAAGTAGCTTCTCTCTAAAAGCAGTTGTCTAAGAAGCGTTTTTGAGAAAAATACACTTAGAAGCAGTTTTTAAAAGCTTGACCAAACACAAATTACTTCTTAAAAGTGCTTTTCAAATTAATTCTGTTAACCCGGGGAAGGTGTTAGGCACCCCCTGATTCCGTGGTTCTAGCACGATCGCTTAAACTATTATAATTGGCCTATTATCTGATTTTAATACATGTTTTAGCCTATGGTATAATTTTAACTTTATAACCGCTTTTATTCATTTTAAAGAAGATTTAACGCCGTCTAAAACATGTCTTTGGACCGCGTCACATGAAATGCACCCGCAATCCAAAACACATTCTATTCAACGTTATTAAGATTTGGATTTGGGTCACCTGAAATGCACACCCGAGTTTATGAAAGTAATATTATTAAAAGAACGCGCCTAAAGCAACTACGCATTTTTAACTTTGCGAGGGCCATGGAGATTTGCTAAATGGCGCGCCTCGAATTCTATGAATTAGGTGTCATGACTATGTCACGGGAACCGTACCCATAGTCACGATAATTTATTTAAACGCGCCTAAAGTAACTAGTGGTTATTAAGAGTTATAATTATTTATGAAGCAAGACCTTAGCAAACCCACACGGCCTACCAAATTAATCACTAGCCCTGTTATTATCTCTATCAAATCACGTCACTAATCACTATCAACCTACCATTAAACCCAACTTCTATTAATTAAAATTAAAAATCCATGGCTTAACAGTAGTACTCACTGATTGCTCATTCAACTTTCAATAACAAAATTAATAACAATAGATTAATGCCACATGCTCATAAGATAAACAAGGTACAAATCCAAACATGTCAAAGCTATTCAATTAGCCACACTGTACTCGTGACTGGATGATTCAGAGGAGATGACATATAAAACATGTCAAATAGCGTGGAAAAATCCTTACCACAATGGTGGCGAACGAGTTGTCGAAACAGAAAACAAAGATAGTTCAGCGAAGCAAAAAGCATGAGTAATGTCCCAATATCCACATAATCGAAACAGAGAAAGAGGATTTTTCAGCTAAATAGCTTTCAACATCACTGATGCATTTAAATAACAATACCATTTAAAATGAAGTGATACCTAACCTTATATAAATTGAAATCTGAGGCATACCAAATAAAGGCCGAGAAACAACAACTGGATGAAGCTCAACAAAAGCACGGTACAGCAGCAAGATCAGCAGAATTTTAGAGCCGAAACATTACTTGGAAACCCAGAAGACAGAAGTAAATAGCAATAATTCCAAGCAATTTGCAGAAATCTCTTTTAATCCTACTTTACTTTTTCAGTATTGCAGATTTCAGACCTGCTTAATCTTGTTTTCAGCTCCTTCTTCCCTTTTCATGTGAGGATGTGTATGTCTCTATATGAGTGAATTGAGAGAGTAAATATATGCAGACCCGTGAGAGAATTCATGAGTACTGTGTGCGAGAGTGTATATTTCTTCCACTTTTGTTGAGAGTGAGGCGTGTATCTATATTAGAAAAAGGGGGGTCTGTTCTTGGCAATCATGAAAACGGGGAAGAAGCCCTGAAATTCCGAGATCCGCCGTTGCTCTTGGGGTAGGTCTCTTTTTTATGTGTAAAAATCTGATAATGCGTATGTTTATTTGTGGATTAGGTACTATTATATAGGGTAGGGATTAGGTTAGGGGATATGGGCCTATGAATTATGGGCTAGGTAAGAAAATTTGGGTCTAATTTGGGTACAAGAACTAGCTCAATATCCAATCAAATCTTTTCTTCAAAATCTTTTCTTATCTTTTCCTTCTTTTTTTTTAATTAAAAAAAACCTAAAATTAAAATCCTAAATTATCTAAAAATGTGAAATTAAACTAATTATAAAAACTATAAACATTACTTAATTCTAAATTAAAAGAGAAAAATTAATAAGCTAAAAATCAAAAGACAAAAATATAAAAATGAGCTATTTTTTGTGATTTTCGAATTTTTATAAGCAACTAATTACTGGTTAATTCTAAAAATATAAAAATAAATCCTAAATGTAATGCATGATATTTTGGTATTTTTTCATGATTTAAATAAAACTTAAACATGCACAAAATGCAAACAATTAAAAATTCTACAAAAATTCCTAAAATGCAAATAATTAACAAAAAATCTATTTTTCTTGGGATTTTATAGGAGTATTTCATATAGGGCAAAAATCACGTGCTTACAACCTATAGACAAGGCAAGTAGCTTGATGACCATTAAGGCGTGTGTTGGCATAGTTAGAGATTCTTTTATCATTAACCAGAAGTACCTTATCAAATTACTGCATATAAACAGTAATGACACCGCCTGAAAATTATTTATCCGTAGCCTAAAGCTTAATCTTGACTCGTAGCCTAACTGTTAAGCGACTGACTATCATGTTTGAGATCAAGGGTTCGATCCCAATAGGCTCTGAATTTTAGTGAATTTTAGAGCTCTTTTTGTTTCTAAAAATGGACGTCCTACGGGATCAAACTCCTGATCTCTCCATAGATGAAAAGAAATAGCTAAACCAATAGGCTAAGGCTTGGTGTGTGAGCTAAAGCGAAATATGAACTAGGATTATTAGTGTGAGCTAAAGTGAAAGTAATCTGCACATTTTAATTCATAGCATTAGATATTATATTTAATAGTTTGGTAAACTGTAATAGCTATAATTTAATTGCACGATCACACATGACCATGGTTTACGTCATTATACATTGATTTAGTATCGACGATACACGTTGCCTTTAAAGATTAAGTTTTGTCCCTTAGAATTTAGGATAATTGTTTGGAGATCAATCACATGTTATTGTCAACTTATTTGATTTCCTATGTAATTTATTTCCTTGTATCCTATGTTATTTGATTTCCTATGTAATTTATTATTTAATTTGCACTTTAGAGGTGAATTAATGTTAGTTATTCTATAAGACCAAATGCTGGTGTTAAATTAGTTTTTAGAATATTCAATGTGTTCTCATTTACTATATTTTTAAAGTCTTATATCCTAGTGTTTGTACTCGTATAGATGAGTTTAACACTTACTTATATAACGTGGTTAGTTTTGATTAGTGACGTGCTTATATTTTTTATTGTATTTTTTTTGTAGAAAATAGCAATGGATAAAAGTTGACTGAATATTAAGAATAAATGTGATAAAAGGTATATTAAAGGAATAGATAACTTTCTTAATTGGGCATACAGTCAACCAAATGTGAGCACTGTGATCAGATGTCCTTGTAAAGGTGTAGAAATACAGAGTACATGTTAAAAATCCAAATAAGAAGACACTTGTTGAGCAATGGGTTTTGGGATAGTTATAAAGTGTGGGACTTGCACGGAGAGGTGTTGGTAAGAGTTGAAAATTCTGATGTGATAAACAATGAAGAAGTAGAGGATGATAATGCTGAAGAAGATGATATTACTGGGATGATTCATGATGCTTATGGATATGCGAATACAGCTGATGCAAATAATCTTCCACACCACAATGAAGAACCAAATTTGCAAGCACAAAAGTTCTACCAATTCCTTGAAGATGCTGAGACAGAACTTTATCCTGGTTGTAAAAATGTGTCTAAGTTGTCTTTTGTGGTTAGACTACTTCACTTGAAGTGCCTTAATCATTGGACCAACAAATCAATGGATGACTTGTTGAGCTTTTTTAAAGAAGTTCTTCCGGTGGAGTCATTTGTTCCAAATTCTTTCTATGAAGCAAAGAAAGTACTTCGAGACTTAGGCTTGGGGTACACCAAAATAGATGCATGTCAGAATGATTGTATCTTATATTGGAGCGAGCATGCCAATGCACAATCATTTCCTAAGTGCGGTGAGTCTAGATGGAAGCCAAAAGAGAATGGAGGCAAGAAGTTAGCTCATAAAGTCTTGCGACATTTTCCTATCAAACCAAGACTGCAGAGATTATACATGGCAAGAGAGACAGCAAAAAAGATGAGGTGGCATAAGGAGGAACGTGTTGATGATGGTATCTTGCGACATCCGTCTGATGCAATGGCATGGAAATCTTTTGATGAGAAACATCCCAGCTTTTCTGCTGAATTAAGAAATGTTCGATTAGGTTTAGCAAGCGATGGGTTCCAGCCTTATGGGAACATGAGTTCCAACCATAGCATATGGCCAGTCATACTAGTTCCGTATAATTTACCCCCTTAGTATTAGATGAAGAGTGAGTATTTCATGATGACACTTCTTATTCCAGGTCCTAAGTGTCCAGGCAATGATATAGATGTATATAAAAAACCGATGATTGAAGAATTAAAAGAATTATGGGAAGGAGCAGAAACTTATGATGCATACTCAAAATCTAACTTTATGATGCGTGCGGCTATCATGTGGACAATTAATGACTTTCCTGCATATGGGAACCTTCCGAGATGGTCAACCAAGGGCAAATTTGCATGCCCTTGTTGCCACAAAGATACACAATCGATTTCATTACGTAGTAAATTGTGTTATATGGGGCATCGTTGCTTCCTTCCATTAGACCATCCATGGCGCAAAAATAGGAGGTTATTTGATGGGAAAGTGGAAAAGGGAGTTGCACCTAATCCTTTAACAGGTGATGATGTACTTATGCAACTACAAGGGTTGGGTAATGTGACTTTCGGTAAAGGGCAAAAGCGAAAGCGTAATGCCCCTAATAATGCTTACAATTGGAAGAAGAAAAGTATTTTTTTCGAATTGCCATATTGGAAGACAATTTTGTTACGACATAACCTTGATGTGATGCACATAGAAAAAAATGTGTCCCATAACATTTTATCAACTGTGATGAATGTGGTTTGGAAGAAAAAGGACACGTTAAAAAGTAGTTATGATTTGGTGGACCTTGGTATTAGGCAAGGTTTGCATCCAATTCAGGATGGGAACAATGTGTTGTTACCAGCAGCATGCTACGCATTATCTCCAGAAGAGAAGCTGAATGTAATTTCTTAGCTAATTTGAAGGTTCCCGATGCCTTTTCATCGAATATTTCTAGGTGTGTCAAGGTTGAAGAGAAAAAGATACATGGATTAAAAAGTCATGATCACCATGTATTATTGGAAGATATTTTTCCATTAGCAATTTATGGTGTGTTGCCTAAGGAAGTGAGTGAACCAACTATCGAAATAGGAAAATTTTTCAAGAATTTATGTTCTAAGTGCTTGACAATTGAAGATCTTGATATCTTAGAGGCTGAAATTGCTATCACATTGTGCAAGTTCCAAATGGTTTTTCCTCCTGCGTTTTTTGATGTCATGGTTCATTTGCCCATTCATTTGGCAAGAGAGGCAAAACTAGGTGGACCAGTTCAATATCGGTGGATGTACCCTTTTGAGAGGTAACATGTTATCCTTTAAATTTCAATATTATAATTTCAGAATGTCACATTATTTTTAACTAGTAATTTGTATACAGGTATTTGCGAATACTTAAGTCGTATGTTCGCAACTATGCTCGTCCTGAAGGCTCAATTGCAGAAGGTTATTTGGCAGAAGAAAGCCTCACATTTTGCTCGCGCTACTTAAAGAATATCTCAACCAAGTTCAATAGGCCAGCTAGGAATGATGGTGAATCTGTGTCACATGGTGAGATATCTATCTTTAAAAATAGTGGATGGACAAAAGGTGGTTCAGATCCCGCCCCGCTATCTCGTGATGAGTTAAACCAAGCAACCATATATGTGCTTCAAAATTGTGAAGAAGTTTGGCCGTTCCTTGAGTATGTTTCTGGAGAACTTCAAGATAATTTTGTGTTAGGATAGTTCAATTACGTTTTCCTAACTAACCCATTATTAAAATGTAGGGAACACACCAGAGAGATGGAAATACAAAGTGCAATAGGGGATGGAAGGCATAACAATGACTTTTTTGATTGGTTTCGTGCACATGTAAGTGATGAATAAAATGACATGTTGAATATTAATGTTATTATCACATATGTTATTGATTACAAGAGTATTGTTTGTCTTTTGTAGATCTTACAACTATCTGCACAAGGACATGCAAATGATGATCTCATAAGCTTAGCACTCGGTCCTGGACCTCTAGTGCTTCGATATTCCACATTAATGGTGAATGGATTTAGATTTCAGACAAGAGATATAGAGTGGAGAAGAAAAACACAGAATTGTGGAGTTCTTGTTAGAGGAGATGATTCAGACTCAACAAAGGAGTATTACGGTATAATGGAGGACATTTACAAGTTATCTTATGTGGGAAATAAGAAAGTTTACCTCTTCAGGTGTCATTGGTGGGATGTGGCTCACGTAGGAAAAGGATATAAGATTGACAAATATGGCTTCACAAGTGTGAATACCCGTTGTGCCTTGAATACATATGAGCCATTTGTGTTGGCACCTCAGTGTGAACAAGTTTTCTATGTGGACGACATGTCTAACAAAGATTGGCTTGTTGTTGTGAAGACAAATCCTCGTGACCTTTTTAATATGCCTGAAAAGGATATTAATTCTACAGAAATTGAAGATGAAGTATTATCAAGTGAAGATGCTTATCAACAAGAGCAAGTTGAAATTAATACATCGCGCATTCATGCTCAAGAAATTGATATTGTGGTGTCCTTATATAGGGATGATGTTGAACCACAAATTATTTATTATAATCAAGCGACTGAAGCTCAAACAACTGTGCATAATGAGGATGATGGTTTCATTAATGACGATGACATGGATCTGTATAATAGTGAACAAAGCGATGAAGAGTTACTTGATGATAACGACGGAGAGGACACCGACATAGATGATAGGGATATGGAGTGACCAAATAGATAGCTTTCGTGTTTCTTTCTATGGATTCTTATCAGTAGCTTCTTTATCCCCCTTATTATTCTGCGATTCAATGAACCTTCATCTTAATTACTACCTTAAATATACTGGAATATCCCTTTTACTTTTATATGTGATGATGACTTGAATTTTATAGCTTTGCCAAGCTTCTAAATGTACATATACAGCAGTTGTTGAGTTTAAGAATGATAGAAATCTCAATAATGGCACGATCCTTTACTAGACAGATATGGATCTTCACCATAACTTTGATTTTTGCTTTCATATTTTTTATTTTGAGATATTGTAGGAAATGGTAGGATTTGGACGAGGTAGAGGTGCACGAGGTGGAGGTGGAGGTCGTCGTGCAGGTGGCAGTGTTGGAGTTCGTGACAGTTCTACAGCGACGTCATCCTACAGGGCTAATGCACCATTGACAAGGCTTGAGCGTTCTTCTCAACCACAAGCATTAGCACCTTCAGAGACCAGACATTCAAGTCAACCTCATCAAGAACCTAATGGACCACAGTCATCAAGAATTGTTGTCGAAAGTGCGCATCCCACTGTAGAAACTGAAAGTGCTGCAGGTTAGTTCTCTCAATCTTTCTGTTAACTAATTAACAACTCAATTTAGATATGGGTTGCTGCGATATTTTGTGTGCTTGTGCAATGTGGAGTTAAATGTTTCTCTGCAATCCAGCCAGCCACCATTTGAGTTATAGGTCTGCCCAGGAATTCCTAGTTTTCGTGAGACAGAAAAACTACTATATAAAAGAGAGACCAAAGTCTATGAACATCCTGATATATTTTCTTATGAATAATATATAGGTTTTATTTTTAGAGCTTGACAATCTCTGGAATATGGACTGGATACCTATCAATGCAATCTTGCCATGGTCCATCAGTTGGTGTCTTGATTGTCCTGTTACATCTCCAAACAGCACTGTTACACTTGCTCTTTCTGAACCTTTGTAGTAATTTGGTGTGATGATCTCAGTGCTTACAAATAAAGCATTTGAATTTGGATGGACTTGAAGAAGGTCTCTAGCTAAATCAATTGAGATTAAGCCAGCAGTACATCCCATACCAGAAAGATTGTAACTTTTTATGTTACTTCTTAACTTGTATTTGTTCACTACCATTGCTGATAAAGATGGAGTTGGAGAAAACAAGCTGCAGTTGACAATAAGAATGTCAATATCTTTTGGCTTGAGTCCTGTTTTCTTCATTAGGTCATCTACTGCTGAGAAAATATCGAAGGTCATGTGAGAAAATATCGAAGGTCCATATTCATCTGCATAATTTTGTTCCTATGAAGGTCATGTGTCGTTTTATGTGGCTTTTCGATTTTCCGAATTCCAATCTTGCTAATGTTCTTAAGATCTAAAGATTCCTAACTCTTTTAGAGGCCAGGAGATCAAAAGTACTGCTTGCTTCTGACTGTTAAATAATATTGACTGTTGAATACGAATTTTACTACTGCTTGCTTTTGAAGCTAAACAATTGCAGCAGCTCATCATTAAATATTTCTATTCTGGATGTTATATGATTGTTAAATATATATTCTTTTGCGTGCAGCTTCTTGCAAAAAATCCAATAAAGGGAGAGGGAGATACAAATCTTTACTTGTAGATTTGAAAACTAAGCATGGTAGTAAAATTCCTATTGTCATTCCAGATGACATTGAGAGAGCTGTAGGTCCCGGGTCTAGGGACATTGTTAACTATTGTGGTTTGATTATGCGCAGCACTATCTCATTCAGAGATGGTGATTGGCAAGAAATAATCACAAAACATGGAGATGCGATGTGGTTGAAGGTTAAGGTAATAATTTGTTAATAAAGGTTCTATCGACTTTTTATCACACATTTTATTTACTCTCAAAAGCTTTTCGTATTTGCATTTAGGATAAATTTGAAGCTACCGGAGTTCGAGAGCATGTATTGCAAGCTCTTGTGGTCAATACTATGAAAAGACATTTTAGAACATGGAAGACTCGATTGCATGCTGAATACTCTCGCTATGCTACTGATGAAGAGAAATTATCTCATAGGCCAAGTGATGTTACACCTGAGGATTGGGTGTTTCTGGTAGGACATTTTGGAAGTCTAGAATTCAAGGTAACTTGGTAATATAAATATGTGACAAATTACTATTTCAATTCTGGTTCTTAATTTATGGATATAATTTCAGGCTGTGAGTGAGCGAAACAAAATAAACAGGGGAAAACAAATAACTAAACACTCATGTGGCTCAAAGTCATTTGCTGAAGTGGAGGAATCAACGGTACAAATTCATTTAGCACAATAATATTTCATATATTTGTCATTCTTTTTTAGGTCACATTATGTACTTAAATAGTTTTCTCTACTTTAATAAATCGTAGAGAAATCCAGTTAATGGACAAAAGGCACCACCGGATCGAGTTTGGGAGCTCCAACATACTCGTAAGAATGACAAAGAACAACTGGTATGGTCAGATCCACAGTCGCAGCAAATTCATGTAATCTCTTGAAATTGTGTTTTATTTATTTTATTTTATGTCTCCTATTTTATATCATAAATTGTATGCATAATTGTAGGGGCAGCTCCAAGAAATTGTGGAGCAACAACAATTTGAAGAAAATCCGATGAATGCAGATGAGATTTTAGTCACCGTACTTGGCGAACGAACTGGCTATGTTCATGGGAAAGGGTACGGAAAAAGACTTGCAAAAAGAGCCGAGTGCAGCAGGTAGAATTAGAAGCAAGTATGTCTTCTGCAATGGAAAGTATGCGTCAAGATATGCAAGCTGAAATGGACAGAAAATTACAAGAAGAACGTGAACAAGCTGCTGAGTTGCAAAGAAAGGTAGAAGAACAAATGGCTGCTGAATTGTCATGGAAGCTAGAAGATGATCGTTTTGAGTTACGAAGAAAGCTAGAAGAAGATCGTGCTGAGTTGCAAAAGAAACTAGAAGAGGAGCGCGCGCACATGAATCTACAACTTGACAAAAGATTTAAAGAGCAGATGGCTACGATGATGGCTAGAATTCAAAAGGTAAATGCTAATGTTTCTGTACTCTACAAATGTACTATACAACTGTTAATACAATGCTGCTAGTTTCAACACTACAAAGGATAAAAATTTAGTTCATATAGACTCTCTATGATAGAATTTTCTCATAGCAGTTGAAGCATATCTTTAAGATTGCGCAAAAAAAAAAGGAATTATGTGTGATCTAATATTTCTGTTAATTCAAAAGATGCACATCACAAGGATGAGTAATCATAAGAATTTCAAATGTTAGGAAACCTCTACCAAATTCATTTGCAGCTTTTGAAAAACCTAAGATGCCTGATGACAGAAACAAACTTCTAAGAGGAAGACACCATTCACGCATTAAGGAAGTAGCTCTATATATTGACAGCTAAGCTAGATGCTCAAGCCTCTCAGCATACAGTTCACGAACTCAGTAAAGGTTAGCTTCTTACTAAAATCGAGAGAAGTGTGTCAGTTATCAACTGCCATACTTCGGGATCTAAATGTATCATAATACACTGCTTAAAATACCGCAATTCTGCTACTTCAGGGTACCTTTTTGCTACTTCAGGGGACCTTTTTGCTAGAGAGTTTCTGCTGCTACATATTTGCCCTTAGCTCTATAAACTACCAATTCTAATTCATCGCTTCAATATACAAAACCTGTTTATGCCTTGCCGTTTAAGATATTAAACAACACTTAAGTAGATAGTTCAAACTTAAAAAATATGTGAGTGCAACTCTCTGTTCTGTCAAGCAAAGGGAACATGAAAATCAGTGATGACACTCCATTTGGATAGTTTGTCTTTAGTATACAGTTTTCCATGTAAATTCTCCTAGAGACTTTGTTCTTGACTTAAAGAAGCCTGCTACATTGTTAACTTTTTTTTTACTAATGTCTTTGAAGGTTTAAGTCATGCTTGCTTTCTAACAGTTAGGTTGCATGACTTGAGGATTTTCATTCAATAATGGTTCAAGTGTAAAGAACTTATTATCCGTGTATAAAAATTGTCATTGTTGATAAGCTATACATTAATCTACTATCTTTGAGTCCTCTGCTAACATTTGGTTATAGTTTAAGATTGATATTGTCAAGAAATGTTCTTAGCCATGAAGCTATTTTAGCTTCCAAAACTGGATTTAGCTGCTCTTATAAATTGAGTATTGATTGTTTATCTTTGCCTAACTCTTGAACAGAACTGAACCGAGATCTCTTAAGTTAATTTTGAATAATTAGTTAATTTTGCCGATACTAGTTACAGCTAACTCCATGATCCTAGTTGAGAATGCACATGCTTTTTGGGATATTCTGGGGGAGGGTTCTAAATTTTTAGAAGAGACGGTTGCTATTCTAGACGATATTATGCATGAGTGGTTAGATTAGCATATCAGCTATCTATACTTATAGTATAAACCTCTTTGTGAGCTCCTTAGTCGTGGTACCTTCAGAACTATAGTTTGTCGTAATGAGCTCTATAAGGTTATGTCTAAAGTTACTAATGATGGACTGCAAAAAGGTTCAAACTGATCTGCTAAGGAATAGCCAGTGAAACTAGCTGAGAAAATAACAAATGTGTAGGGGACAATGTGCTCTAAGGATTGACATCATGCAGCTAACCCCTTCCACAGTTTCACTGGCAGAACTAACCCCTTCCACAGTTTCACTAGCATGTTTATTAGCTGATTCGCTTATGGTGTTTAAGGTGGATCTATTTGCAATCCGCCAATCCCTCCTGCCTCTGATGCTATGTGTAATTTATGTTTGTTTCCAATATAATTCCGCGATGCACAGCAACTCATAAGAGAAAATTTGAGAGCGGAATCTGTTTCCTCCTGAATGAGAATGGTTATATTAGCTGGCATACTGAAGGCTCAAACTGAAGTTTGATCTAAGTTCAGCTTTTTCTTTTTCATTCTTTCGTGTTGTTGTTACTTGTAGAGATATTTCCTTTAGTACGTGCATCTGCTAATTTTGTTCATCATATATTTTTTTTACAATGACAGGAACAAAGAACTTCAACAATGAAGAAATGAAGTTGCAGTAGAGCAGTTTACAAACATTGGAGTAGTTTGAAGTTTTTGGAGTATTTTAAAGAAATTGTATTCTTTTTATTGAGGACGTGCAATGACAATGATACTTTAGATTGTTTACACTTTTACCAATGAAAAGATTATATACAATTATTTCGTGAAATATTTTGTTACCACTATAAATATGTTGTTTTATTATTGTTCGACTACTAGTATGAATCTATTATAGTTTTATATAAATATTTTTTAAAACAGGAAATTTTTATTGTAGCGACTATTGTTGTCACGAAAATAATAGTATTGTAGCGATATTTTACCGTCACAAAAAGGTTAGTTTTGGTAACAATCCCTTGTTGCCACAAAAAGTAAGTGAATATTAGTGACGATAAAATTTGACACAAAAAGGCGAGGAATTTGGGGCGACTAATGTTGTCACGAAAGATAAACCTTTTGTGGCAACAACGATTCGCCACCAAAGAAGACTATTCAGTGGCGACTAACGTCTCTTGAAGGTGTATTTTGTGTCAATCTTAGTTAACTTTTGTGGCGATTAATGTTGCCACTGAAAGCATATCTTTTGTGTCGACCAATTCAGCCGCGACGATTGAGTATCAGCCACTCACTATAGCCAACGACTATAGGCTCACCACTGATGGTCTTCTGTGGCGACTTTTGCACTTTCAGTGACGACTTTTGTCGCCACAATAGGCCTCTTTTCTTGTAGTGTATCAAAATAAGCTAATTTTTTCAGTTTGGCCAAACAGACTATAAGCATCATAGAAAAATTTGTATACCACTTATGATAAATGCATAATTGTTACTTCCCAAATCTTATCCATGATTTAAAAATGAAATTATATTATTCTATCATTTTCAGTTCCCGTCACCAATCCATTCATAAATTTGATCAATATGTGGTCCATAATTAGCAAAACATACAATAAACAAGCTAATAAGGATGAAATATCGAGGTTTTATAACCTTTTTTTGTTAATAGAGAACATAGATTTAGTTCTCTTTATAGAAAGATCAATCACAGCCTTGAAAACCCTTATCACTATATAATGATGATGGCAACTTGTAAAGAAGATTAATAATCCAAGTTTTTAGATTTACAATCAACATCTGTACGTAATTATTGGTTCTAGCCACCAATAGCCTCTAAAATGGGTGTTAGATGATTTTCCTATTAAAGAGGAATTAAAATTCTCAACCAGAAAGAAATAGAACAAACAAAGAAAATAAAAAGGCAAAAAGACTCAAACTAGAAAAAGTAGAAGGCAAAAATGATTGTATGCCAAGACAGCAAGACTAAAGAGAAAATAAAGAAAGAAATGATTTGAAAGTAGGGTCAAGGATAGTAATATAACACAAAATACTGTTACTACAGTACGAAACATGGTGCTATTAATCATCATTGCCACCACTTTAAAGCTATTTTAGATTTAAACCTACAGCTCATGGCGCACGTTTGGTCCACTCAGTAGTGCAATTTCATTTTTTACTTGTACTGAATTGCAAATATCTCTTACTTTTTCTCCCATTTGGTAATTTTAAAACAGCATCAAGGAAATTGCACAGCACAAGGAGCTTTGAATTGCTACAAACTTCACCACCTGCATTTCAGATACCTAATAAATAAACAAATTAACAATGACAAATTATTAAAAGAAAACAATAAATCTAATAAATTACGCCAGCATATATCAGGCTTCATATGGGTATGCAATTAAGTAAAGTTTTCATCTTTCATGCTACTCAATCAGTCTTCAATTTATGGTATTATGCTGTTAATATAAATATTCAAAGAAAAAAGAAACAAAAGAGTTCTGTTCTCCATTTTCGTCCCAGAATGACCAATTATTATGTCTATACTACTAGCTAGTACTAGAATTAGAAGTGATTCAACTTACTTAACCCCCGTTTGTCCATAATATTTTTTTCCTTTCAAAAATCTGTTTGCCCGTGAGATTTTGCCAGTTTTTTAAAAAATTTCGAAAAAGTGGTTTTGACCAATTTTTCGATATTTTCAGAAAGATTTCTTTCCCCACTCACAAAACTGTAACATTTTTCAAGTGAAATACATATCCAATATAATTTCGAATTTCAAATACCATTGTTCAATTAGCTTAATTACAAATACTATTTTTTTTCTTCAAAAATTACAATTTTTATCTCCAAACGCCTACGCAATACATGTATTATTTGCTTAGCCTTTAAAACTGACAGCCATGCAATAATATTTCCATAAATTATAGAAAATTTTGATGCATCCCCTGAAGCAAATTTTATGAAGCCTTCAAAATTTTCATAACCATATCTTTTGCGGTTTTATTTACTTATTATAGCCGACGTTACCCATATCTCCATTTACCCTAAAATCGGATAACAATTAAATATGTACGCGGTTTTAAAAATATGTCGATTGATTCAACACAAATAATAAAGAATACTAGATATACGAGTTAAAGATAAAATAAATGCTCAAACCAGTAGTAATATTACGGCCTAGCTCGAGTCTAGATTGAAAAGTAGTTTTGCCCTCGATCGGACCCTTGGTTCGAACCCAAATAGGAGGAAGAACAAACAATTAAGTAAGAGCTTCTGCAATTTCTAGAGAGCAGAGAAAAGAATTTGTATTGCCTTGATTTGCGTGTTACAATGTGTTTTTCAAAAGAAAGAACCTCCCCTTTATATAGTAGGAGAGTTTCATTCCAGGTACAAGTCTAAAATAGGTATAAATCTTCCTTTCCCATTAGTTACTGATCCATAACCAACGTCGAGCGAGATCCGCACCGTGATATCCGGTCGGGTACGAATATAACGACCCTTTATTCATCGTGTGTAACTATTTACCGCGTTTCCCGAGGTTTTAGAAATTGTTCTAGGTCCGGGGAACGTTGCTTTATCATGCCTAGTGATGCACACATTGTTCTTCTTTCATGGGTCTCGATACGAAAGATTCTCGTCCTCGGTTTCAGTCTCGTCCGTGCCCTTCTTTCATTTTCTTCACCGGGAAATCGTAGTATGTTCTTTCCCCGATTTTACCAGTATACAAATAGTCCCCTCATTTTTTGGAGTATGTTTTTCGGAATGATGGGAAACGATAGATGAACCCCGGTTTCTTCGCTCGTACATTATAACTGAGATGACGGGAAAATCGAAACGTCCCATCAGTCGCATCTTTCTGACTTCGGACACTTGTCAGTCCTCAACTGGCTGTCTTTGAATGCTTAACGTAGCGCATCGATTTTCTTTTCCCCTATAAAATTTTCAACCTTCTTTACTTCTTCCACTTTCTGATTCTAGATTTTACCTTCGAACATTCTAACGGCTTTTAAATTCTCCAGATCTTTATACATTATTCATTGAGCCTTCATATCTTCATCTTCATCTTCATTTTCATACTTCATACTTCTTCTTTGACTTTCATCCCAGAACTTCATACCTAAATACCATCTTCAAATCTTCATATTTTTCTTCAGACCTATATTTTCCGGATTATAATGGCTAAAAGTTTCAAGTCAATGCCTCAACAGGCCGCCCCTTCATTTTTCCACCCGGCCGCAAATGCCGAGGTGGCCGTTCCCTAGGTGGCTCAAGAACCCCCCATGAAGAGCTTCATACCCGGGGGCTGCTCTATCCAGGATGACTTTAAGGTTGAGAAGGTCTCTAGCCAACAAGACCGAGGAGAGGGATCATGGAGATACATATGCTCCGTTAATGAAGAAACCCTACCCGTAGTCCGAGCGGACTTTAAAGGGAGGGTAAGGAAGTGGTCGTCCCCAGCCCAATGGCGATATTACTACTCGCGTGAAGGGATACCTGAGTCTTTACACGTACCCCTTCATGGTCACCCCTGTGGACCCCATAGTTCTTGCTTTCTACAAGAGGTACGAGGTGTGTCTTGGGCAAATCCACCCGTCTTTCTAAAGGATCGTGATCCTCTTGCGCTATTTTGTTAACAACACCGAATCTCCTCGGTTCACCTTCGACCACCTACTCCGTCTATACAGTCACCGAATCTTCCAAGGGGGACTGATCAAGCTCGTTCGCCGAGCAAGTAAGGCTCCTTTCTCGAGCATTGACGAGGACCGAGAACAAGGCTGGCAGGGGAGGTTTGTTCGTGTGAAAATCGAAGACCTGATCCCCCCTCTAGTTTCTTCCGTTCCCCGAGGAGTGGAACGCATCCCGTAAGTATTGTCTTTCTTGGGTATTTCTTACTTTTTATCCTTTCTCTCATCGCACGTGTTTGTGGTCGTGCAGCTGTTGCCCAAGTTCACGATACAATCTCCCGATTCAAGGAGTGGATCCAGGGAATTTGTAAGCAGATGCAGTACTCTAAGTGCGCATGGCGCAAGATCTCAAAGGGAAAATAGGAGGCCCGTTCTCATGGTGAGGATCTTCCCTGAATAGTTGCCATCACGGTCTTAACTTGTTCATTGCTAACCTTTCCTCTTTTCTTATAGGTCTGCATAAGACCACCGAATTTAGGCCGCTAGATGAGGATGAGGATCTGTCCTTGCTTGCCGAGCCCTCCATTTTGGGACATCCCGAGGCTTCTGTAAAGGAGGAGAAGAAGAAAAAGAGAAAGTCCTCGGGTTTCCCGGATCCTGAGGCGAAGAGGAAAAAAAGGGCGGCCACCCCGGTCCGGAAGCCCAAGAAGAACACCAAGTCCAAGGTACCGTACCCTTACTGTCTCTACCGGCTTAGGGATGAGCCCGAAGAAAATGACATCTTCGTCGCTCATGGGTCGACCCCTACTGGGGAGCGGGCAACGATCAAGAAAGAGGACCACGAGGTCGATCCTCTTCTGACTCGGAAACCTGAGGGGGAAATGGAGGCTGCAGCCTCCCAAGAAGCCGCTCTTATTCCGAAGGAGGCGACTGATATCATTGACATCATGGATATGCCCTCCTACATCGATTCTATGCTCGAATAGATCCAAGCGGGTAAAGAAAAGTCAAGTGAGGGAGCGCAGGGCCTAGATGATCCTCTCAACTCCTTTTTCGACGGTATGGACATGGCTGCATTAGAGGATTTTCCTGGGCTTGGTCACCTGGAGGTCCCGAAGAAGGATGCGCCCTCGAGAATTGGCGGCCCGAGATTGAGCTCAAGATTAGTGAAGCAATTTTCCCCACCGAGCGTGGACTCCGAGCGCAAGAGAACGGTCGTTCTCACAATCCCGGAGGACGCCCGGGTCCTGTCTACTCCCGTGGGCATATCCAGCTACCTCTGATGCCTGGTTACTGAGAAGGACCAGGCCAAGATGAACGAGGTGGGCACGTCGAGCCTTTTCAACCAGGCGCAACAGGCGCTGAACCAGGTAAGGCATCAACCCCTTGTATCCTTTTGTGAATCTTTCTTTAGACTTTGATGTCCTTTACTAATTTCTTTATTTTTCAGGATTCAGTGTTTCATCATGAATGCTTCCTCCGGTACCGCTTGGAGATTAGCTAGCTCGAGTTCGAGCTCAAAGAGTAGGTCTGGAAGAAGGACATGTACATGGCTCTTAGTGAACAACAGGACGAGGCCCTTAAAGACCTCCTGATTCTCCAGGCCGCGCTGGAAAAGACTCAGAAAGAGGCCTCGATCCTGAAGCGGGAACACGCCAACCTGGTTGAGAAGGTAAAGATCTTCGAAGCTAAAAACGAGCAACTAGTCGTGGTGACTAACAACGCAACTTCGCAGGTCCAACAGAAAATAGACCTGATCGACCAACTGCGGGTTGAGATGGACAAGGTCAAGGTCACGCCCGAAGTGTGGAAGGGCAGGATGGACCTGCTTGCTTCGGAGAAGGAATCTACGAAGGCGGAGCTGGCATCGGTTGAGAGCCAACTCCGGGTGGCGAAGGACAAAGCCGATAAGTGGTCTCGACTGAAAAATGATCTCCGAGCACATCTGAGCTCGGCCGTCGCGAAAGGGGATGCTCTCGGAAGAGAATATGCGGCTCTGAGGTCCAAATTGGATACAACCTCTGTTGATTTTGAGGAAATGGTGGCCCGGTACAATTTTTATATATATATATATATATATATATATATATATATATATATATATATNATATAATTGTTTTCCCTTTCTGGCAATATTGCACCATTACTTTTCCAGCATCTTCTTGCAATTTCTATTTTTGTACTGTTTTTGATGTCTTAGCATAGAATTATATGTAGTTCTGGGGCATTCATTTTTTGGAGGTTCGAGCGAAGCCCGGTTTCGATGCAACTTTGTTTGTTCGTGGCTTCGAACCCTCGGTGAGACCGGTGATCCCAGAGATGCTTAAGTGTTTTTAGACGATGTTTTTGCCGAGGGTAACCCTTTAGTAGGTTTCAAATTTTTGTAAAGGCCTTAATTTCTAGTTACGGACTTCGGACGTCTCCGAGCCATTTTTAGGGTGGCCGTAGCCTTTTATATTTGGGCACCGCCTAATAGGTTTGGTGCCTCCGAGATTCGGTAGCCCGGGTCGTTCGAATTTTCTTCGGGCGACAGTCCCCGAGTAGGGGTAGCCCGTGGGCTCTAGGATCTGGGATGTAAGAAGCAAAAACGCGTAGTAACAAAGGGGAAATTTCTTTCATTTCTTAGCATGCAAGGTAGCTGATCGAAAGCGTATAAAAACTTTTGCAATGGCTAGAGTGGACTATGTGGGCACGGTTCATACTACCATTTGGCCCTTACAATGAATCCTAACCACAAAGCCTTAGCTTTTGGAGAAATTTCTTGGAATCCGGCCCTTTCGATATTGGGTGCTCCCAGGATTTGATCGACCCTGGAATTGTATGTTTCCACCTTTTTGTCATTAGCCTCAATCTTCTTCTCGCCTAACTCTAGCCACGTCGTTAATGTTTCAAGCATTCTCATTATTTCGGGATTGACCCTGGGCTCAACTTCACCCGGTCTCTCGGTGATCTGTTCATTTCTTCGAATATTTTCCCGGGATTGTTCGGGCTCAACCCTGCTGGGGGCGTGGCTTTGATTGTGTAGCTGCACTATCGCCGCCTATTGAGCCTGCAACATTTCTAAGCTTAACGGTAGGCTTACCCCATCGCCTTCACCTTCGGGCGCTTCTCGAGCTGTTGGTCAGGGTCCCCCGCGAACACTATTTTCGGGACCAATTGGCAGATTGACGTCGATGGCCACCTGTGAGTTAGCATCGACCAGATCGATAATGGGATTAGCAGGAGGCACCTCGTTTCTAGGCACCAGATTATTATTTTCGCCATGATGGCCAGACTCAGCGTCAACGTTCAAGTGGGCAGACTGAGAATTTGACATTTATTAAGCTGACCTGAAATTAAGACTTTAAAGAACAAGCATAAAATAGAGTGTGTTACGGAGATTTGTATCAAGTCACCACTATTATCCTTAGCCCCACGGTGGGCGCCAAAACTGTTTACCCTAAAATCGAATAACAATTAAATATGTACGCAGTTTTAAGGATATGTGGATTGATTCAACACAAGTAATCAAGAATACTAGATATGCGAGTTAAAGATAAAATGAATGCTCAAACCAGTAGTAATATTACGGCCTAGATCGAGTCTAGATTGAACAATAGTTTTGCCCTCGATCAGACCCTTGGTTCGAACACAAATCTAAGAACAAACAGCTAAGTAAGAGCTTTTGCAATCGCTAGAGAGCAGAGAAATGAATTTATAGGGCCTTGACTTGCATGTTACAATCTGTTTTTGAAAAGAAAGAACCTCCCTTTATATAGTAGGAGAGTTTCATCCCTAGTACAAGTCTGAAAAATGTAAAAATCTTCCTTTCCCGTTAGTTACTGATCTGTAACCGACATCGAGCGAGATCCGTGCCGTGATATCTGGTTGGGTACGAATATCACGACCCTTTATCCGTCATGTATAACTATTTACCGCATTCCTCGAGGTTTTAGAACTCGTTCTGGTCCGGGGAGCGTTGCTTTATCATGTCTAGTGACGAACACATCGTTCTCTTTCATGAGTCTCGGTATGAAAGATTCCCGGCCTCTATGTCAGTCTCATGCGTCCGTGCCCTTCTTCCGTTTTCTTCATAAGGAAATTGGGGTATGCTCTATCCCTGATTTTACCCGTATAGAATCTCCTTTGGGATGCTAAAAGTTTAATAACCGTTCTTATTCATATTTAAGATTCTATACGTTTATAAAAACAAAAACTAGTCACTAAGTGGAGGAGGTGATTTATGGATACTCATGCAAAGTTTTCTTGGAAAAAATATTACGCCCTTTGTTTCAGTTTGTAGGGCAATATTACTATTTTGGGAGCCTACGAGGTTGTTCTTTGAGACTTTGACCATATTTTTCTTGAATATTTTATAATTATTTTGAATTATCGATTATTTTTACCTATATTGCGTAGTTTTCAAATATGTAAATTTCATTTTTAAACTTGAAGAATCAAAATCTTATTTAATGGTTAAAATTAAGAACATTGACCCTTTGTCAATGTACGCTGAATATGCCACATAAAGTGGAATGGTATATTTAAAATTAATAATAATGTTAGCAAGTTGAATAGTGTTTTGATTAAATTTTTCAATATTAAAGATTGATAATAATATTTTTCAACAACAATGAGGATTCATATATAATCAGCTCCCACTTATTTGAAGCAGTAATTATTGTTGTAAAGATTGATAGTAATAGCATAAAATATTAAATAACGATATTAAACATAATTACCTGTGTTACATGGTGACCAGAAGTGGGCAAATGGTGGACCGTAGCAGAATCTACTTCACCAGTGGGCAAAGGAACTGCTGGATTACTGTATATAAACGGAATATCACTCCCTTTCTGTGGAACCATTGGACTATTAGCAGGAGAAGCAGTTTCTCGTGGCGGCAATGGCCACGTGTAAGCGGGAGAAGATGACACAATGCTGCCAGATATAAATGGTGGAGCTGCCGCCGGTGACAGTTCAGGTGAAAGGGATACCTTAATTGCTAGCTTTTGGCCTTGTAAACATGATGCTGCATTAGTACTACCATTGTTGAATGAGAAGTAAAAGATACCGCGCCTAGATGGGTCCCACTGCATTTATATATATCAAGAAATAAAAAAAAGTCAAATTCTAATTATCCCCTTTTTAAGATTATCTTGAAATTTTGAACTTACTGCGTAGGATTTGGAGTTGGATTTGGTAAGAAGTGTAGCTTCAGTGAAATTGCATAAAGTAAAGGCATTCTGGTTCTGGAAAATGTAGAGATTGTACTGATACTTATGCTGGAAAACTGAAAAACAAATACAAAAGGGTCATCAAATTTAAATGCAAAATTTGGTTAAAGTCAAATTAAGCACCAAGAATAGCAGAATATTGTTCATACTGCAAGAGTACTTACCGATGGTATCCCCAATTTGGACAGTTGAATGTTTCCATTCCGAAACTCCATCAACCAATACATTTGCTGACTGAGAAAGCTGAAAGCGCAATAGATTTCCAAGAATGACGAAAATGAACCAAAACATGTAGAGAAGTCCCATGATATTTTTTTCTGTGTCTTGGTGAGGAAAGAAAGAGTTACAGCTTTAGTAGGTTTTTGGGTATGGATTCCAATTAAACGAAGAGAAAAGTAAGTGGTATATACAGTACGTGCTACACCGAGAAAGAGAAGGATGGGGAATTTGGGAAACTGTGTACTCCCTTCCTTATAATTTATGTGAATCTGTTTGACTCGACATAAAGTTTAAGAAAAAATAATTTTTTTTTAAAATTTGTTAAAAAGAGGCATAGAGTATTTGTATGATTATAAAAACTTCTCATTAAGGGTAGAAATATAAGTTTATGCTAAATTGTTTCCAAATTTTGATACGGGTCATTCTTTTTAAAACGGACCAAAAAGAAAATAAGTTCACATAAACTGGAACGAATGGAGTATCTATTAGCAAAAGTACTACTATCCCTCCTAGACTATAAGTAAATTTTGTTTTGGTTTATATACTAGTTATGCATGAATAGTAATGAAGAGCATTTCATATTATGATTTGATCCAACATAGGCGGAGCTACGGTGGAGAAAAGTGTTTATTCGAACCCCTAAGTCAAAAAATTACACTATATATACATGGTTAAAATATTTTTGTTTATGTATATGTAGAGTCTACTAGAAGTTGAATCTACTAAAATGTTGTAACGAGTTGCACATATATATATATAGTTGTAAATTAAAATGACCTTTAGGTCTTTGCTCGTGGAATTTTGCAGTTTATTTTGTTCTTCATCACAAGTTTTGAAAAATAAAATAAAATAAAAAAAGAAAAAACACAACGTCTAAGGTAAGAAAATTGGAAAGTTATTGCAATATAGGTCAACGATGTTCTGGTGCACAGTGAAAAGGAGGAAATATAGGATAATATGGCTGGATAAGAAAGTTCAAAAAGGTAATCCAAGCTAATCCGCCGCACGCATTGATGCGTGTGGCAAATTGGGTCAATATACACTTGCCTGTGGCACAACAATAACAACAAATAATGTAACCCCACAAGTAGGGCGCGTATGACAAATGGGGTTTCATCTAATTCTAAAAGTTATTTTTATAATAATTTATTTAACCGGAAACAACATCAATAATGTCTCAATCCGTAGCCATTTGGGCGCATGATACACTATCACCTGGGAACTCTTTACTTAGGACTCCTGATATTTGTCTGAAATTAAATTAATTTTATCATAGAATGGCCAACTGATGTGATAATATATACATTTTCCTTGTTCCATTCTAAGTGGCACAATTTATTTATTAGTCTACTTTTTTTTTAATAAAAAAAAAAGAAAAGAAAGGGCACATTCATATATTCTGAAAATAATTTAAATGTCACGATCCCAATTTTTCTCCGTAGGATGTCGTGACGGCACCTAAACTCTAAGATTAGGTAAGCCTGACATTTACTGAATTAATAGCAAAATTCAACCAACGATTGTTAAACACGAAATAAAATCTCTATACATAACTCACAATCCCAAAACCAATAGTATAAGTCATAAGCGAGTTTCACTAGAAAATCTTTAAGTACAAATGTTCTGGAAAGAAATAAACTGTACAAATATAACTTCCGAAGGTGACTCCGAGGCCTGCGAATGCCACGACAGGTATATATTGAAGTATCCACAGCAGTAGTTGATCCGCTATCTAACAACTAACGGACTCCGAAGTACCTGGATCTGTACAAAAATGTACAGAAGTGTAGTATGAGTACACCACGGTCGGCACCTAGCAAGTATCAAGACTAATCTCCGAGGAGTAGTGACGAGGTACAAGTCAAGACACTTACTAGATATAATAACCTGTGCAATTTAGAAGTATAATGCTAATAACGGAAAGCGAAAATCAGTAAATGGCAACAAGACCCAACAAGTGACTTAAATAGTAAAATAATAAGAACACTATGAAGTATCATTAAAACCAAATAAGGAAGCACAGAGGACAATCAATTAATCAAGCCGATTTGACACAAGTCTCACAACGAAATCACTCCGTGGTACCTCATATCACAGTCACAAGTCCCAGGCCTCAACCCACCATCATATACTAATCTCGAATCACAATCGCACGGACAACTCACGTGCCAAAAACACAATCCGCCCAATATAGTCACAGGCCCAATAGCAACATGAAAACGGATAATACAAGAACACATGTGCATGATAAATAAATGAAACATTTCATACTCCTGAACTAGTATAAGTGGCATGTTATGGTGTATGCTTGTGTGAGTGTACTACTGCACCCCAAGTCAACAAGTGATATCAAAGACATCGAACAACTTATCGAAACAACAAGACAAGTCACGTAAGGTGTATGACAAACACAAGGAAAAACACACCATCACACTAAAATTTTCAACACAATGTCTCCAAACCATCACACATCATCCATGACATTGCCACACTTATCTCTCTGACAGCCACCCGTATCACTCCGTCCTGACTGTATCATTAGCCACCCTTATCTCTCATGTAGCCACCCGTATCACTCCGTCCTGACAATATCATTAGCCACCCTTATCTCTCCTATAGCCACTCGTATCACTATGTTTAATAGCCACCCTTATCGCTCTACCCGGACAATAACACAACAGCCACCCGTATCACTCCATACATTCAACAACAGTGAGATGCCACCCTTATGCCCTACATGACAAGAACAACGTTGAAATGCCACCCTTATACTCCGCATAACAACAACCAAACCACACATCAATTCACATATGCTATCATTACAACAAGACAACATAACAACTCGTATCACAATTGCCCGTAGTCCATAACCTTTCCAAAGATTTAATGATATCAATATTTTCACAACAAATAGACCGCGGCTCAACACAATGTATTTAGAATCTTAATAACAACAAATGATTGGAACAGTAACTCAACAAGGAACAACACCCCTTTTAAATGCAACGACCGGTCGGATTGTTACATTCTCCCCCTCTTAAACAAACGTTCGTTCTCGAATGTGCCAAGATCCATTCGAAGTCCTCGAATCACTGAATGAACTTACCATAGATATACTCGTAGGTGACCCCACGTCACCCCAATCCACATAGGCCCAGCAACACCACCTCAACTAAGAATTTATTCCTTCCACCAATGCCAATAAGCCTATGAACAAAATTTCTCACCACCCGATCGTTACCAAAAGATCCGATTCCTATATCAACATATGGTATCGGCCTCAACCAGCTGCCAAAACTCATGCCTACACCTACAAGGTACAACCACACGACATGACACATCACACATACGCCCATAACGACATCTCTGATCACAATAACTGCCCATATTCAAACCAAACACCGACAATTAACCTTATATCAGCTAGAACCCTATTCCAAACCTCCACAACATCGGCAACGATGCAAGAAACATGAAGATGCCATGACTATTCACTCAAATCGATAAGTCACATCTAACACCACCTGGGCACACATCTCGTAAGCTAAAACCAAATAATCACAATGCGAAGACAACTACATAAGCAAAGAAAAACACATAAGAGAAATATCAAACAAGCCTGACAGGAACAACTTCCTATCAGTATCATACTGTGAATCAATTCCGCAAGGAAGAATTAAAACACATGAACTAATTACAAGGATATCATCCTAATATTACTCCACCGCGACACGTAGCCGGTTCAAACATATCAAATCACATAAAGATGCAAGGATCCCATCCCCACCTCTGAACCACAAGTAGTATACACATCATACCAGCCAGAGCCTTCTACTAATTCCATTCCGCTAAACAAAATCATAACACGTAACGAACTCTCCATGCCGTAGAGCATACAAACCACAAATTGTAACCAACCACCCATAAATCACCTCAAAACTACCATAATGAGTAACAGAAAGTCACTTCTAGCCTCATAGCTCTCAATAGTGAACAAAACAAAACGATAGACAAGGTTTACCACTACAAAATCTCCCAACAGGGGTAAACACATAAGTAAAGTACAAAATCACAAAACTCACCCCGATAAGCAGAACAAATCAAGATAACAATGATGCTCCTCTATAACGATCGAAACCATACATGTAACGACACCATTTGGTGCAGCGGCCTTAGCCCTATCATAGAAAGCATATCAACATGCCGGGCCTCCCCCTCTAGGGCGCCCACTACCCGCCTGTCCTCCACCCCTAGCTGGCTGTACAGGTGGAGTAGCAACTAGAATGGAGCCCCTAGCCTGAGTGCCCTGATAAAATCCGCCTCTCCCGAGTCTAGGACAATCTTTCATGATATGCCTAGTATAACCACACTCATAACAACCCTTATGTGAGCGTGGCTACTTGTTCTGAGTCTATCTCGGGTAACTGTAATAACCAATGTAGGAACTCCGTGTCGGTGGTGCACTATAAGATAACTGCCCGACATGAGCACCCTGACTAACTAGAACAATACGAGTAGTCTGAAGTGCGGACTGAACTGGCCGACTACCTGAGCCTCTGCCGTGATAGGTCCTAGCTGAAGAGTAGAATCCACTAAACCCTGCAGAACCTCGAGACCTCTTAATCTTCTAATCCTCCCTTTCCTCACCCAAAAACTCTCTTACATCTTGGTAATCTCCATCACCTACTGAAATGGAGTATCAGTATGCAACTCTCGAGCCATGCAGAATATAAAATCATAATTTAGCCCCTTAATGAATCTGTGGACTCGCTTTTTAATTGTAGGAACCAAGGTAGGTGCATGACGTGATAACTCACTAAACCTAGTAGCATACTCTGACACTGTTATGGTGCCTTGACGCAGCTGCTCAAACTCCGCACGCCATGTATCCCGAAGAGTCTAGGGAACAAACTCTCTCAAGAACATCTCTGAAAACTGATCCCATGAAAGTGAAGCTGCATCAGCTGGGCTACCCTCCTTGTAAACCCACCACCAGTGATACGCTGCCCATGACAGCTAGAATGTAGTAAAAGTACCCCCACTTGCCTCTACAATACCTATGGTACAGAGAATACAGTGGCACTCCTCTAGAAAACAATGTGCACCCTCTGAAGACAAACCATTGAAAGTAGGAGGGTGATACTTCTTGAACCTTGCCAGTCTAAGCTGAACCTCGTTAGATGCCCTTGCCCTAACCTCAGGCTGAACCAGAATAACAGGGTGTACCGGCACCACAACCTGATCAATGTGAGCCCGCATCTCTGGAATATGGGCGGCGGGAGTCTGAGCTCCTCCCCCAATTTGTGAAGTATCTGGTGCAACGGAGATGAATCCCGCCTGAGCTAATATACCAAACATGCTCAGGAACTGCGCTAAAGTCTCATGAAGTCTGAGGGTAACAACAGGTGCCCCCGGTGCCTGTCCTCCAACCGGAGCAACTAGCGGCTCCTCAACTGCTGCTCCATCAAGTGCTCTAGCTACAGCGCGTGTCCCTTCTCGGCCTCTACCTCGGCCCCAGCTTCTCACAGCTCTAGCAGGGGGCGCGGGCGTCTTCTCAGCTTATCCGGTAGCGCGTATCCTCACTATTTGTGAAAGAATAGAGATACAAAGGCTCACACTTATAAATCAACAAATCTGCACGACAGTAATGAAAGAAGTAGAGATTCTTCCTAATATTTTCGTAGCGTCTTGTAGATAAGTACAGACGTCTCCGCACCGATCCGCAAGACTCTACTAAACTCGCATATGATGACTCCTAGTATTTAAGACTAGGTAAGCCTAAAACTTACTGAATTTATAGAAAAATTCAACCAACGATTGTTAAACATGAAATAGAAATCTCAATACAAAACTCACAATCCCAAAACCGGTGGTACAAGTCATAAGCTCTACTTATTTCACTAGAAAATCTCTAAGTACAAATCTTTCGAATAGAAACAAAACTGTACAAAAATAACTTCTGAAGGTGACTTTGATGCCTGCAAACACCACAGCAGGTATACCTTGAATTCTACACAATAGTAGTTGATCCACTATCTAACGACCAACAGACTCCGAAGCACCTGGATCTGCAAAAAAATGTGCAGAAGTATAGTATGAGTACACCACGGTCGGCACCGAGTAAGTATCAAGACTAATCCCGGAGAAAGTAGTGACGATGTACAAGTCAAGACACTCACTAGACATAATAACATGTGCAGTTTAGTAGTATAATGCTAATAACAGAAAGTAAAAATCAGTAAATGGCAACAAGACCCAACAAGTGACTCAAATAGTAAAACAATAAGAACACCATGAAGTATCATTAAAACAAAAAAAGGAAGCACAAAGGACAATCAATTAATCAAGCCGATCTAGCACAAGTCTCACAACGAAATCACTCCGTGGTACCTTATATCAGAGTCATAAGTCCCGGGCCTCAACCCACCATCACATACTCACGGCACCTCGTGCCTACATCTAGAATCACAACCGCACGAAAAACTCATGTGCCAAAATCACAATCCGCCCGACATAGTCACATGCCCAATAGCAACATAAAAACGAATAATACAAGAACATATGGGCATGATCAATAAATGACAAGTTTCATACTCCTAAACTAGTATAAGTGGCATGTTACGATGCATGCTTGTGCGAGTGCACTACTACATTCCAAGTCAACGAGTGATATCAAAGACATCGAACAACTCATTGAAAAAATAAGATAAGCCACGTAAGGTGTATGACAAACACAAGGAAAAATACACCATCACACTAAAATTTCGAACACAATGTCTCCAAACCATCAAACATCATCGCTGACATTGCCACTCTTATCTCTCCGATAGCCAACCGTATCACCCCGCCCTGACAATATCATTAGCCACCCTTATCTCTTCTATAGCCACCCCTATCACTCCACCCTGACAATATCATTAGCCACCCGTATCACTACATATAATATCTACCCTTATTGCTCCACCCGGACAATAACACAACAACCACTGGTATCACTCCATACATTCAACAACAATGAGATGCCACCCTTATGCCTAGCATGACAATAATAACGGTGAAATACCACCCTTATACTTCGCATAACAACATCCAAACCACACAACAATTCACAGGTGCTATCATTACAACAACACAACATAACAACTCATATCACAATTGCCCGTAGGCCACAACCTTTCCAATGTTTCAACGATATCAATATTTTCACAACAAATAGCCCATGACTCAACATAATGTATATAGAATATTAATAAAAACAAATGAATGGAACAATATCTAAACAAGGAACAACACCCCTTTTAAAATGCAACCTTGATAACTTTAATTCCAATTAATTTTTTAAGGATAACCTCGATAATGATAGTACTTAAAAGGAATGGCAAACTTCGGACTAATGTATGAGTTAGGCTGACAATGAGAGAGATGGCATGAACTAGTAGTACGTCTTCATGCATGGAAACAACCCAGCAACAAAAGGTATGGTGTCATGACAATTTCAACTAAGAGTAGCTCCACAATTAAAGAAATCACATAGTGACACAAAGTGATAACAACTCCAAACAAAGCATATGGAAGAAAACTCGAAATGTAAAGAATGTGACATGTAACGATATCTTCAAATAAAGAATGTGATAGTAGACATGACGAATAAAAGATATAACATGTGCTAACATTTCCAATTAAGTACATAAAAGATGCTTAAGAGTCTAGACAGGTCAATTTCCACATATAAGCTCGAGTACGTACTCGTCACCTCGCGTACACGGCTTTCATACGACACAAATAGCACAAACAACCCAAGTCCTAAAGGGTAGTGTCCCCACACAAAGATAGGCAAGATACTTACCACAAAGAAGCTAGACCGATACTCTAAAATGACCTTCTCGAGTGGAACAACCTCCGGACGGCTCAAATCTAGCAAAAATAACTTCAAATCGTAAATGAAACTCATAGAAAATAATTCCGGATAGTAAAGCTTCGATCATTAATTAAAACTAAAAATCAATCCAAAAGTCAATCCCCGGGCCCGCACCTTAGAACCCGATAAAATTTATGAAATCCGAAAATCCATTTCGATACGAGGTCAACCATACCAAAATTATCAAATTCCGATATAAATTCGTCCCTCATATCATCATTTTATATTTTGTAAGATTATTACAAAATTTCCCATTTTCCTCAATTCAAACCACTAATTTAATAAAAATAAAGATGAAATCATGAAATATAATAAATTTGAGATAAAGAACTCTTACCCTAAGGTGTTTCTTGAATAACCCACGAAAAAATGCTCAAATCCGAGGCCTCTAGCTCAAAGGATAAAAAATGGAACAAAAACCTCGATTCAGGAAATTAATATCTGCTGCCCAGGTAACATGCATCGCGATCGCGGAAATTAACAAGCGATGGCGAAGAAGAAATAATGACTGCCCCAAAATGCAGTATGCGATCGCAAAAGAATGCATGCCCAAAAAATATCTACGCGGACGCGGAAAGAGGGAGTGCAAACGCGGTGCAGTAGAATTCACAAGTTCGCGATCGCGAACCTTACCATGCGAACGCAATGAAGGAAATAGGACTAGTCACCAAAAAGCCTTCGCGATCGCGGCTACACCTACGCGATCGCATAGAAGGACATCAGACACCGGCAACAACATTCCAAAATAGGTGGAAATGGCCCGTAGCCCATCCGAAACACACTCGAGGCCCTAGGGACCCCGTCGAAACATACCAAAAATTTCCATAAAATAACAAGGACTTGCTTGAGGTCTCAAATCACATCATACAACGTCAAAACTACAAATTGCACCTCCAATCGAACTTATGAATTTCCAAATTTTCCAACTTCCAAAACTTGTGCCGAGGTGCAATTCGTCGAAACTACGAATTGAGCCCTGGTCCCTATTTATTGCATTCTATATTTATCTTATGGTCACTCGACTTGACGGGGTGCTTGGTGTCAGGATCGGGTGAGTTTCATGGTGAAATGGGACACATAGTCCCTAAATTTTAAGTTTAAGTTGTAAGAGTTGATCCAAGTTTGACTTGTGTGAACAAGACTCCAGAATGGGGTTTTGTCGGTTCCAATTGCTTTGTATGGTGATTTTGGTCTTAGTAGTGTGTCCGAAGGTTGATTTGGAGGCCCGTATGTCATTTAGGCGTTAATTGGAAAAAGTTAGAAAATTGGAAGGTTTTTGGAAAATTCGACCGGGAGTGGACTTTTTGATATCGGAGTCGAATTCAAATTCCAGAAGTTGGAGTAGGTCCGTCATGTCTAATATGACTTGTGTCAAAAATTTAAGGTTAATCTGACATGATTAGATAGGTTTCGGCCTCGAATGTAGAAGTTAGAAGTTCAAACGTTCATTAAGCTTAATTTGGGGTGCAACTCATGGTTTTAGCGTTGTTTGATTTTATTTGAAGTCTCAACTAGGTTTGTATGATGTTTTAGGACTTGTTGGTAGGTTTGGTTGAGGTACCGGGGGCCTCGGGTGGATTTTAGATGGTTAACGGATGATGATTTGGTCTTGAAAGATGGCTGAAGTTCAGAGATCTGCTGCTTCTAGTTTCCTTCTATGCGTTCGCGAAGGTTTTTTCGCGTTCATGTAGAGGAGTCCGAGATTTCTGGAAATTTTGTCTTCACGTTCCTGATGTAGGTCCCGCGTTCACGAAGCCTTGTGAACCTTAGGTCTACGTGTTTGTGAGAAGGTCCACGCATTCGTGTAGAGGAACAGTCACTAGGGGCATAAGGCTTTTAGCCTATGGGATCGCTTTGTGGTGCACGTGTTCGCGAAGGGTTAGGCACGGAAAGCGTTGCGTTTGCAGCAGTGGTTTCGTGTTCGCGTAGGCCATTTTTGGAGGCTAAGATTTATTGTTCTTTGCGATCGCGATGCATAACACCTGGGCAGAACTTAAATATTCAAAATCGAGAGTTTTTCTCCCATTTTCATTTTGGGACTTTGAGAGCTCAAATTTAGGCGAATATTTGGGGGATTTTCAGAGGAAACATTTGGCTAAGGATTCGGATTTTGGGACTTTTACTCGATTTCGAGACGTGGGCCCGGGGCGACTTCTTGGGGCAATTTTCTAATTTCTAGTTAAAGTCATGATTTCATTATTTAGATTAGTTTCTTATAGTTATATTTATAGTATGTAATCTCTTTTGGCTAGATTTGGGCCATTCAGAGTCGGAAAGTCGAAGAAAAGACATTCTTATTGACTGATTGAGTTTGGTTTGAGGTAAGTGACTTGTCTAACTTACTGTGGGAGAAATCCCCTTAGGATTTGGTACTGTTGTAATCATTTGTGATATGTTAGTGTCGTGTACGCGAGGTGACGAGTGCGTACACTAGCTAAATGTTGAAATTCCGGTCATTGCCATTTAGTTTCCTTTCTATGCCTTAATTGAGTTATTCTAGCATGTGTAGTCATCATGATTAGCCTAATTCACATGTCTACGCGTATCATCTCTTAATTGCTATTTGTACAACAAGCTTAGTTAAAGTACCTGTCTCCTTGATTTCCACGTTCGTTCTTTAACTGTAGGATTTCCTTTCTTATAATATCATTGTTTCATTTATTACGTGTTGATTTTTGTAAATCTTGTTGAGTTAACTGTTTGGTTGTGGCATGAGGTTTCTTCCATGTGGAGTGTTATTTGCATGGGGTTTCTTCCGTGCTGAGTGTTATTGGCGCGAGGTTTCTTTCGTGCGAAGTGTTATTGGCACGAGGTTTCTTCTATGCGGAATGTTATTCACATGAGATTTGTTCCATACGGGATGTTATTTGCATGATGTTTCTTCCATGCAAAGTGTTATTGGAACGAGTGGCACGAGGTTTCTGCCATGCGGTTGTTATTTATGCATGAGGTTTCTTCCGTGGTGTTGTGAGATAGTTACTTTTGGGACTACGAGGCATTACCTTGAGAGCACCCCTATTGATTTCCTGTTTTTGCTGTGTTGTTTTTTGTTGTTTTTGTTCCTCAACTTGTAAGATATCTTTTCCTTACGTGTTGTAACTGTCTTCTTGTTTTTTCCCATGCGATTGCTTCTCCGTACATTATTATTGTTTCATTAACCTCCCATTTGTTGCTATCATTTCACTTCTGCCTTATTTCTCTTATTCTAGTAGGGCTCTGACCTGACCTCGTCACTATTCTACCGAGGTTAGGCTTGGCACTTATTGTGTACCATTGTGGTGTACTTATACTATGCTTCTGAACATATTTTATGCAGAACCACGTACATCTTACTAGCCTCGATAGTAGAGCATTGGACTGCTGCTTGGAGACTTCGAGGTATATCTGCCAGCGTCCGAAGACCTCGGAGTCCCCCTCTATCTTTAGTATGTTGTAATTTTCTTTATTCCCTTAGACTCTAATGTATAATGACATTTAGTTCTTCCTCAAAGCTTATGGCTTGTAACTACCGGGTTTTGGGAGTTATTTCTTCTCTGAGTTGCAATTATACTTGTACATGCTGAGCGGCGGTTTTCAGTTATATATTTATCTGTTGATGTTGATTTATTAGTCGTTATTTCAGTTCCTTTCCGCATTTGTTAGGCTTACCTACTCTCTAAGATTAGGTGCAGTCATGACATCCTACGGAGGAAACTTGGGTCTTGACAAGTTGATATCAGAGCTCTAGGTTCATAAGTGTTATGAGTCACAAGCAGGTTTACTAGAGTCTTGCGGATCGGTACGGAGACGTCTGTACTTATCTTCGGGAGGCTATTGAACTGTTAGGAAAAAAGTTTGACTTCTTTGATTCCTTATCGTGCAAAATTGTTGACCTCAAAATTCCAAACTTTTGTCTTTCTATTCTCTCACAAATGGTGATGATACGTATAGCCGGATCAGATGACCAGACACCCTTACCACCTGCTGGATCCACAAGAGGCCGGGGCCATGCTAGAGGTCGAGGATATCCATGTGGTGCAGCCAGAGCACCCGCACAAGCTGCTTCAGAGGAGCCACCAGTAGCTCTAGTCGAAGCGCATGCACCTGAGACGCCTGTTGCTGCACCAGCTCTTCAGGAGACCCTCGCCTAGTTTCTGAGCATGTTCGGCACTTTAGCTCACACAGGGTTGATCCCACTTGCTCCTGCCACATGTCAGGCCGAGGGAGGAGCACAGACTCCTACCGCCCGTACCCCAGAGCAGCGGGTTCAGGTCGACCAGGTTCTAGAGGTCATACTAGTGCAGTCGGTAGACCTAGTTTGGCCCGAGGCTAGGGCAGCAATTTCTGAGGAGGATCAACTTAGGCTCGAGAGGTACAAGAAGTACCACCCTCCTACTTTCAGTGGCTTGACATCATAGGACGCCCATGGTTTTCTTGAAGAGTGCCACCAAATCCTCCATACTATGGGTGTTGCGGAGTTTAGTGGGGTTTCGTTCACTACGTTCCAACTTAGAGGAGAGGTATATCAGTGGTGGCGTGCATATGAGTTGGGTTTTCCGGCCGAGGCAACTTCGCTCACTTGGAGTCAGTTCTCAGATATGTTCTTGAGGGAGTATGTTCACTAGTGTTTTAGAGATGCATGGCGTGCAGAGTTTGAGCAGTTGTGCCAGGGTTCTATGACCGTGTCGGAGTATGCGGTCCAATTCAGCGATTTGGCTAGACATGCAGAAGCCTTGGTTGCTAATGTTAGAGAGCGGGTTCGTCGGTTCATCGAGTGGCTCAACCCCAGCATCAGACTTAGCATGGCCCGAGAGTTAGATATGGACATCGCATACCAGCAAGTTGTGGAGATTGCTAGGAGATTAGAGGGTATGCTAACTCGGGAGAGAGAGGAGAGGGAGGCCAAGAGGTCTCGAGAGTATGGCACATATAGTGGGGACCTGTGCCCCAGCTGCAGCTCTTCACGGTAGGGGCTATGTGAGTCGCCCTATTCATTCAGCACTTCCAGCTGCCAGTAGTATTCCTACCACTTCTACGTCCAGGCTCCCTATTATGCACCACTAGTGTCTAGCACGCCTCTTGCACGGGGTGCTTTCAGTGGTCAGTCCAACCGATCAGGCTTGAGCCAGCCACATCACTCACGTCCTCCGAGAGCTTGTTTTGAGTGTGGTGACATTCTTCATATGGTGAGGGATTGCCCCAGACTTAGGAGGGGTGCACCTCCACAGACTACTCAGGAACCGCGTGCTCCACCGGGTCCTCAGGCTATAGTTACAACACTAGCTCCCACTCCACCTGCTCAGCCAGCTCGAGGTGGAGGTCGGGCGGTTAGAGGTCGCCTTAGAGGGGGAGGCCAGACCAGATATTATGCTTTTCCTGCTTGGATGGAGGTAGTTGCATCTTACTCTGTCATTACAGGTATTGTTCTAGTCTATCATAGAGATGCATCAGTCTTATTTGATCCAGGCTCCACTTATTCCTGTGTGTCATCTTATTTTGCTCCATATTAGGGTGTATCCCGTGATTCTTTGAATCTCATGTCTATGTGTCTACACCTGTGGGAGATTCTATTATTGTTGACCGTGTGTATCGGTCGTGTTTGGTTGTTCTTAGTGGTTTTGAGATCAGAGCCGAACTATTATTGCTCAGTATGGTAGACTTTGATATTATTTTGGTCATGGACTGGTTGTCGCCCTATTACGCTATTCTTGATTGTCATGCCAAGACCGTGACGCTGGCTATGCCAGGATTACCATAATTAGAGTGGAGAGGTACCTTAGATTATACTCCTAGCAGAGTTATTTCATTTCTTAACGCTCAGCGAATGATTGAGAAGGGGTCTGACACGTATCTAACTTATGTGAGAGATGTTAGTGTTGATACTCCTACTGCGGAGTCAGTTCTGGTAGTGAGGGATTACCCTGATGTATTCCAACAGATCTTCCGGGCGTGCTGCCCGATAGGGATATCGACTTTGGTATTGATTTGTTGCCAGGCACTCAGCCCATCTCTATTCCTCCATATCGTATGGCTCCGCCTGAGTTGAAAGAGTTAAATGAGCAGTTACAGGAGTTGCTTGACAAGGGTTTCATTCAGCCCAGTGTGTCACCTTAGGGTGCTCCAGTCTTGTTTGTGAAGAAGAAGAGGGATGGTTCTATGCGCATGTGTATTGATTATCGCAAGTTGAACAAAGTTACAGTGAAGAACATGTATCCATTGCCTCGTATTGATGACCTATTTGATCAGTTACAGGGTGCCAGAGTGTTTTCCAAGATCGACTTGCGTTCGGGCTATCACTAGTTGAAGATTGGGGAGCTAGATATCCGAAGACTTCCTTCAGGACTCGGTATGGTCACTACGAGTTTCTTGTGATGTCATTCGGGCTGACCAACGCACTAGCAACATTCATGCACATGATGCACAGTGTATTCCAGCCATATCTTAACTCATTCGTCATTGTGCTTATTGACGACAATCTGGTGTACTCCCGGAGTCGGGAGGATCATGTCCTGAGGATTGTTCTCTAGACCTTGAGAGAAAAGAAGTTATATGCAAAATTTTTGAAGTGTGAGTTCTGGCTAGATTCAGTGGCATTTTTGGGTCACATAGTGTCGAGTGAGGGGATCAAAGTGGAACTGAAGAAGGTTGAAGCAGTACAGAGTTGGCCCAAATTGTCCTCGGCTACGGAGATCCGGAGTTTTCTTGGTTTGGCGGGGTATTACCGTCGATTTGTAGAGAGTTTCTCATCTATTGCAGCACGTATGACCAGGCTAACCCAGAAGGGTGCTCCGTTCAGGTGGATAGAGGAGTGTGAGGAGAGCTTTCAAAAGCTCAAGACTGCTTTGACTATAGCCCCAATATTGGTATTGCCTATAAGTTCGGGGTCTTATACTGTGTATTGCGATGCGCCGCATATTGGTCTCGGCATGATGTTGATGCAGGACGGTAGGGTGATTGCCTACGAGTCTAGGCAGCTGAATGTGCATGAGAAGAACTATCATGTCCACGACCTTGAGTTAGCAGCTATTGTTTCATGCCTTGAAGATTTGGCTGCACTATTTGTATGGTGTCCCTTGTGAGATTTACACCGATCAACGGAGTCTGCAGTATCTGTTCAAATAGAAGGATCTTAACTTGCGTTAGTGGAGGTGGTTAGAGCTGCTTAAGGACTATGATATCACTATTCTATACCATCCCGTGAAGGCCAATGTGGCGGCCGATGCCTTGAGTCGCAGGGCGGATAGTTTGGGCAACTTAGCATATCTACTAGCAGTAGAGAGGCCATTGGCATTGGATGTTCAGGCCTTGGCCAACCAGTTTGTTAGATTGGATGTTTCTAAGCCGAGTCGAGTTTTAGCTTGTGTGTTTTCTCAGTCTTCTCTTTGTGATCGTACCAGGGAGCGTCAGTATGATGTCCCCCATCTGCTTGTCCTTAAGGACACGGTTCAGTATGGTGATGCTAAGGAGGTTACTATTGGAGATAGCGGTGCATAGAGGATGCAGGGCAGGCTATGTGTGCCTAATGTAGATGGGTTGAGTGAGTTGATTCTCCAGGAGGCTCACAGTTCGCGGTACTCCATTCATCTAGGTACCGCGAAGATGTACCAGAACTTGAGGCAGCATTATTGGTGGAGGAAAATGAAGAAGGACATAGTAGATTATGCAGCTCGATGCCTAAACTATCAGCAGGTGAAGTATAAACACCAGTGGCCAGGTGGATTGCTTCAGAAACTAGAGATTCCGGAGTGAAAATGGGAGCAGATCGCTATGGATTTTGTTGTTGGGCTCCCACAGAATCAGAGGAAGTTCGATGCAGTTTGGGTGATTGTGGACAGGTTGACCAAGTCAGCTCATTTCATTCCAGTGGTGACCACTTATTCTTCTAAGTAGCTGGCTCGTGTTTATATTCACGAGATGGTCAGGCTTCATGTGCCGGTATCTATAATCTCTGACCGGAGTATGTAGTTTATATCGCGGTTCTGAAGGTTCGGACAACATGAGTAAGGTACTGGGGTTGAGTTTGAGCACAACATTTCACCCTCAGACGGACGAAAAGTCCGAGTGCAATATTCAGATATTGGAGGATATGCTCCGTGCATATGTGATGGAGTTTGAGGGTTCTTGGGATCAATTTTTTCCACTTGCGGAGTTTGCCTACAACCCCAGTTATCAGTCGAGCATTCAGATGGCCCCGTATGAGGCTTTGTATGGTAGACAATGTCGGTCTCCGGTGGGTTGGTTCGAGCCGGCCGAGGCTAGGCTATTGGGGACAGACTTAGTTCAGGATGCTTTGGAAAAAAAGGTTAAATAAGGATCGACTTCGTACAGACCAATCCAGACAGAAGAGTTATGCGGATCAGATGGTTCTCGATGAGAGCCCGAGGGACTTGAGAGTTAATGACTGAGATAGGGCCTGAGTGCCGAGCTGTAAGATGTATGTAAATGGATCAGGTTGCGTGCCGCAACGAGCCTGAGGGCTGTATGTACATGGATCGGGTTGCACGCCGCAACGAGCCTTAGGGCTGTATATACGTTTATGGATCGGGTTGCGCGCTGCAATGAGCCTCATGGCTATTTATATATTATGGATCAGACTGCACGTTGCAGAGATATAGCGCTTGGGCTGAAGGAGCCCCTCCAGAGTCTGCACACCTCCATTGAGCGCATGTACCTATTGATTGTGAGTACTGAGGGTTGAGAGCTGAGTGATTAAGCTGTTGAGATAGTTGAGTGACAGTAGCTCTGTGAGGCTGTACTTGCCTTCATTTGTTGTTGCACTTAGTTGCTATCTGTCAGTGTCGTGAAACTTTTGAAAGATTTTTATATTTGGTTTACACGAACTTGAAACTGTATAAAAATGATTTGACTTAAATTTCTGGATTGAAAGCATGTCTATTCTTTACTAAAATTACTGAAATGAACTATACTTGTATAGCTAGTCATTGCTTCTCAGTTCCTTATTTGTTTCAATTACTTATTGAGTTTTAAGTACTCACGTTACTTCCTGCACCTTGTGTGCAGATCCAGGTGTGCCAGGTCCCAAAGGACATTGAGCTCGTGCGTGGTTGATTACCGGAGATTTACGAGGTAGCTATCGGCGTTCGTAGTCCTTGTTCTCCTTCTTACTATCTTGTTTTTCCGTATTGACATTTAGACGCAGACTATTGTAAACACCGTCTTTTAGATTGAAGTTCTAGTTGCTCATGACTTGGTGACACCCCGATGTTTGGGGCTATCTTTTCGCATTGTATTTTGAGTTTAACTCCTATTTTATGAAAACTCTGTATGAAAAAGCTTTTGGTTTATTTTTATGAAATATCAGAGTATTTTGAAAGTCGTCTTGCCTAGTACCATCGATAGGCGCATCAAGACAGGTTAGAGTTTTGGATCGTGACATGTTGTAATCATTTGTGATAGTAGAGGATTGCTGCTTGGAGACTTCAAGGTATATCTGCCAGCATCCGCAGACCTCGGAGTCCCCCTCTATCCTTATTATGTTGTCTTTCATTTATTCTCTTAGACTCTAGTGTATAGAGACATTTAGTACTTCCTTAGAGTTTGTGGCTTGTAACTACCGAGGGTTGGGAGCTGTTTCTTCTCTGAGTTGCAATTATACTTGTACATGCTGAGCGGCAGTTTTCAGTTATATATTTATGTGTTGATGTTGAGTTATTAGCCGTTGTTTTAGTTCCTTTCAGCAATTGTTAGGCTTACCTAGACTTAGAGACTAGGTTCCGTCATGACATCCTACAGAGAGAAACTTGGGCCGTGACAGTTTTCGGAACAACAACTATCCGAGAACTAGGGTAGTGTTACTCTTTGAGTAATTGTATCATGCCAGATGGCATGTGCATTAAGTTATGTTATACTATCCGCTGAAATCATTGTACTTCTTCTCTTAGGTGAAAAAGTAACTCTTTAACATTATCAATACTCGTCACTAGGAGTTAAGGGCTAGCTCACTTGGTGAACTTTCCGTCTTTTACAATTGAGGTGAATAATTCAAACCCCAACAATGACGTAAAAAAATTTCCCTCATTAAAATAAGAACTAGTAATTTTGACAAGGCTCTAGATATTAATTCATTCATGATTAGGTAAGCTAGCTAAATGCTGTAATAATTCTTCCATGACTGAGTTAATGTTACTTTTGTTGTAAATAATGTGGTGGATGGATTTTCATGTTGTAAATAGTAAGAGGTTGGATTTTCCTACAAGATATCTATCTTTGTACCATTCAAGATAGATTTTTGTTACCTTTTCGTGCCTATAAAAGCATGGCAATTTAGATATGTAAAAATTACCAAAAAGAAAGAGAAAATAAAGAGTTTACTACATCTGTTCTTAATCTTACTTTTCTTCTTATTTTATTTTGCTAAATTTCTTTATTTCATAACATGTTATCAGCACAGGTCTCTAAGTATCCTTGTATCGAATTTGATATTCTCCTTCAGGCATGTTATTGATTTAATTATTGTATAATAAAAAATATAATAATGTATAAGACACAAGCATTAGCACTTGCAAATTCATAGTATATGATGTTAACTGACACATTCAAATTTTTTCGTAAGTTTCCTTATGTTTGTACTGTAGAAAACAGAAAGTTAAAGAAAGTGTGGTTATCACAAAAAGAAAATGATGAACTCATGATAAAAGTTGATTACTTGCACATCTTCGGAATAAACAACATAGTACTTGTTGTATTTCATAGTTTTTCTATGTGTGAGAATCTAGCTTAAGATTCACTGGCATTTGGTGTAATCTGTTGTGATCTCAAATTCCCCAGACCCCCGTAAAAATGAACCGACTTCAATAATAACATTTAGCAAATTTCTTTTAGATATGTGTTAAAAAAAGTTATATATATATATATATGTTTATCTCGAAAATACGAGTAACAATTAAATTTGATTTATGGTTTTAAAGATACGTGATTTTGTTCAATACTAATTAATAATCAAGAAACCTGAAGTATAAATGAAAGCAACAAGTAAAACCAAACCAGAATGTAGACCAGTCTCGACCTCGAGTCAAAGTGACCTCGAGATAGATGAAGAACAATAAAGCAAGAATAATAAAGCTAAAGGACAATTTTGATTGAGCGAGAAAAGTAAGAGAGTATATTCTTTGCCATGATTGAATGAATGTTAACAAATGAATGGGGTCCCCTTTATATAATAGGGGAACCCTAAATAAGGTAAATTTTAATTTACAGTTAAGAATCTTAGTGAGACCGTTATTTGGCTTTCCCAAGGTCATTAATTGGAGGCGGCTGCTGGTCGGCTATTTGTCTTCCCCAAACCGTTTAAGTGACATCTATAAACAGGCCAATTCCACAATTTTTGCAATCTTTACTTCTCAAATCATCCTTGGGATCTCATTAGCTTCTTCAACTTCTCTGAGTTCATCCCTTTCCTAATTTGTTCTTACTACAACATCAACTTCTTCTCTTCTCTTGAATTTCTCTATCACAATGGCTAAAACATCTAAAACTATTCCCTAGAAAGAAAAAGCTTCATCATCGCGGCCGGATAGAGGTAGAACGGTGGTGCCACCTCCTATCGAGGAGTGTATTCCCAGGTCATGTGAGCTAACTTCCCATTTTATAATCGATAAACCTGCATCGACACCAGGCCAATGTGAGCCCATGTCTCGATACATCTGCTTAATAAATGAAGGTGAACTTGAGCAGGTGAAAAAGGACTGCAACTGGGAGAACAAAGATGTTGTGATCCCTTCCCCTGAAGAGGACATCACTACCCATAAGGCATGGTACTTAAGCGTGTATACCTACCCTTTCACGTTGGGCCCCGTAGATCCAACTCTAGGTTCCATAGACCCAGTAATTTTTGATTTTTGCCAACAATATCAGGTGACACTTGACCAGATCTACCCCTCTTTCTGGCACATCGTTAATCTGATCCGATATTTCTCGGGCTTAGTCAAGGGGATGCCTTTTACCTTCAACCATCTGAACAGGCTATACAACCCTCGCCTTTATCGAGGGGGTTTGGTAAAGCTTCAGTGCCAATCTTTGAAGTCCCTTTTTTCCAACATCGATGAGGACAAGGATAGAGGATGGATGAGCTGGTTTGCCCGAGTCAGGACCTCCGTTGCGATTCCTGCCAAGAGGATGCCATTCCCCGAGGAGTGGAACATGAAACGTAAGTACAAATGTATTGATGGTGATTAATACCCTGCTTTCCCTACTTTTTCTCGATCTAATTCTTTTCCGATGATGCAACTGTTGCTTGGTTTCCTGGTGAGGTCCCGGACCTCACAAGCTGGGTCTAGCAATCGGCCTCCAATTCTTCATATCCGGAATGCAGTTGGCGTGACTTGGCCAAGGGTCGATGTGAAGCTAAAAGCCATGGTGAGTTCTCTTGTTCACGTACATGTGTTTCTTAGTAAAATACCCACTTTATCATTATGCAGGCCTCGGAGACGCTGTCGCTATGCGGCCGCCCCCGCCCGGTGAAGAATAAATCCCAAAGCCTACCAAGGAAAAGAAGAGGAAAAGGGGGTCGCCTGCAAATTCCCCGAAGACAAAGAAAAGTAAGGCTCGAAAGCCTAAGGACGATACCATGGACGTATCTCGTGAAACAGCCCAACGCCTTCGGGATGAGGATGAAAAGGGGGAAGATGACGACTGCCTGTTGGTAGCTCGAAAAAGGGGAAGCACTGGTGCTTCGAAGGCCGCTGAACTGATGGCGGATGACGAGGTTCAATCTCGAACCGAAGAGATTTTGGAGGGGAGCTTGATCAGTGCCCCTGAGCCATCAGGTGGTAAAAATGTGTCTCATCCCGGGGAACATTTGGTGGGCGAGCCCGAAGAGCCAAATTCCGAGGCCCTTCAAAGAGGAAAATAATATCCCTAAGTGAATCATTTGGAATAATTAATGTAGATTACTCGCTGTTGGTCCCCGTATTCTCTGAAGGGCAGTTCCAAGATATCGGGGCCATGAGGACTCCTGATGTGGGAACGACCCATGAATGGAGTGATATTTTTTGGGAGTGCCTTGCAGGGGTCGAAGATGGTCCCGATCCTGATGCCTCGTTTATCTTTGATGTGGCCCAGAGGCTTCTTATGCAAGTAAGTTTTTGTCCTCATAATTGCGATCGAACTTTACTCTTGTTTTCCTATGTCTGATTCTTTTTCTCTGCGTTAAGGCTGTGGTGCTTCATCGGCAAGCATTTTCAAATCTTGAGCTGAGCTTGCTCGGTGTGAAGCCAAACTCAAGAAGCTGATGGAAGAGAGGGACGACCTCAAGCGCCTCTATGTACAAAAAGAGGAAGAAGTCGGAGATCTCCGAGTTGAGTTGGCAAAAGGCTCGTCAGGAACAGACTGAACTTATCGAAAAGGTAATGTAGCCTTTGGGGGTCTAGTATGTCTTCATTCAATTTAGCGATTAACACTTCAATTTTTGAAGGCCCAGCAGAAGGGCGAGCTAGTGGAGCAGCTCCAAGAAGAGCTCAAGATTAAAGAGGTCGAGACCCTAGGGTGGAAACAACACATGGACTGTCTCACCTAAGAGAAAGATACACTTTGGGAGCAGCTAATTTCAATCGAACGCCAGCTTCAAAATGCAACGGAGGAAAGCTTGGCCCGGAGCCGCAAAATCGAGGAGCTCGAAGCTAAATCAGCCACTGAGCATGCGAAGGCCAAATCATAGGCAGAGGCATTTGTGTCCTCGTATCGAGCTGATGTTGAAGCTGCTAATGCTCGGGCATAGGAGATCTCCATTGTGGCTGAATTTAGTTTATCATGTGCTCTCGACCATGCCAGGCGACAATCCTGGAGAGAAACTGTCGAGGAGGTGCACGCTCGTGGCTTCGACCTCTCAGCTGAAATTGACAAAGACAAAACTTTGGAGGATGAGGCTGCCGCTTTACCTTCTGATGGTGAGGATTCCGCTAGTGGTCCCGAGAGCGGAGAAGACGAGGATGATGTCCCGGAGGAGGAGGTTCCAGAAGATGCGGCTCCTGAGGACACAGCTCCCGAGGATGTGGCCCCGAAGTAGATTAGGTTCATTTGTTTTGTTTTTGTGTAAGGCCTTTTATGGGCATTGTAAATACCTTTTTATAAATATAAATAATCTCCTTTGCTCCACCTGCGATTCGTATTGAATTCTGCTTTGTCTTCACTTTGTGGATAATTTTAATAACTTCAATGATCAAGCGAACATCGGCTCGGATTCTGAATAGAACAAACCCTTAGGTTTTTAAATATTCAATGGGCGATCTTCGAACTTATAACAGAATACTTCTTAAGTTTTTTTTTAGTCCTCGAGCTATGCCCTGGTTAATTTGATGCGAGCTCGGGATGACGGGACTCTTGAGTCCGAGTCGAGTGAGGGCACGGTCTCGAACTCTATATGTTCTGGCCCTTAGGCTCTTTTATTTCGGCCCTTGGGCTCTTTTAGGTCAACCCTTAGGCTCTTTTAGGTCGGCCCTTAGGCTCTTTATGTTGGGCCAATTCGGCCTCTAAAGCGACTATAATTTTTCCCTCTTTTCGGCTAAAAGACTTAGTGAAACATTTTTTATGCCTTAACATGTGTTTTTTTACCCATTGGGTTTTCGAAGGTTCGACCGATCGGAACCTTATTTATCATTAGTTTGTGTAACGATAATCGAATACCTGTTGAGGCTTTTTCAAAGGCTGATGTTATCGAAGCCTTTAAATTATTCGAGGGCTGATTCTATCGAAGCCGTTTATCATTTGCTTTTGCCGAGGGTAGCCTGATTTAACCGGTTTTTCAAAGTGTCTGAAGGCCTTTAATTTATGACGGAAATCGGACATGTCCGAGCCGCATTATTTCAGTTGTAGCCTTTTCTATGACCATAGTCTTTAATATGGCCGTAGCCTTTAATATGGCGGTAGCCTTCAGGTATGTCTCTTGGACTTGTTTCCCAATAACCTTTCAAACTTGTTCGGAAGGTTAGTCCCCGAGTATAATGGCCTTGGCCTTTATATCGAGGCGATGCCTCTTCGAGGTCTTATGAATTTGAGTTTTCAATGACTCGGACATGTTGCCTGTCGATGACAGTCCCCGAGTATTCAGGGTGTATTGGCCCCTAAGCCTTTTTTCATAGAACTATAAGTATGAAGCTCGTATAATAGTAGACTTCTTTGAGACACAAAGTGTTTTGATATAGAAAGAATGCTTCTTTGAATAATTGATACATGCGTACATGTTTTGCCGTCGGGGCTCGACTATTCTACATGGACACGGTTCATCTGGCCGTTTGGTCCATTACAAAGTTTTCCTATCGAAGCCCTCTTTGGCGTGAAGTATTTTTCTCGAAAATATTAACACCGAGGGTGATGCCCCCCAGTATTCAAGGTTGATTGAAAAGAAGCCTTGGATACTGTTGAGTTCTCCTTAGGTAGCACATAGTTGTTGCCTCGTTAAAAATATCGCCGGTAAAACCCATTTGGGACAAAATCCGATCTAAGGGAAAAAGAGTGCAACGCGTGCTTTAAAACCTAAGGCCTTCGTGGAAAAAGGTGCGTTTGATATCTTCGACCAAACACCTGCAATGGGTCAGTTTCAAATTCAAATGGGCAAGAGGAGAAAGTCATACCTTAGCAATAGTATCGTTTGAGTAGTGACACATTCCAATTGTTTTACAGTTGCTCACCTTCTATCGTTCTAAGTTTGTAAGATCCTTTGGCGACAACTCTGATAACTCAGTACATTCCATCCCAATTCGGGCCTAGTTTCCCTTCATTCGGGTCTCGAGTATTGAGGGTAACTTTCCATAGAACTAAGTCCCCAATTCCAAAGTATCGAAGGTTGGTCCTTCCATTGTAGTATCTCTCGATTCTTTTCTTCTGCGAGGCCATCCGAACAAGTGCTGCCTCTCATTTTTCATCTAATAGCTCGAGGCTAGTATTCACAGCCTCGTGATTTGACTCCTCCAATGCATGTCGAAACCTAGCGTTGGGTTCACCGACCTCGACAGGGATTAAGGCCTCGGATCCATATACTAAAGAGAACGGGGTGGCCCCTGTGGTGGAGTGCGACGTTGTTCGATATGCCTAAAGGACCTCGGGTAGAACATCTCTCCATTCTCCTTTTGCATGATCCAGCCTTTTCTTTAGCTTTTGGATGATAGTTTTGTTTGTTGACTCGGCCTGTTCATTTCCGGTTGGGTGGTACAGTGTTGATAAGATCCTCTTTATTTTATGTGCTTCGAGGAAGCCCGTTACCTTGTTGCCGACTAATTGCTTTCTATTGTCACGTACAATCTCGGGAGGCATCCCAAACCGACATATGATGTGGTCCCAAATGAAGTCGATTACTTCCTTTTCTCTGACCTTCTCGAAGGCCTGTGCTTCCACCCATTTAGAAAAATAATCACTCATATACAAAATGAATTTAGCTTTACCTGGGGCCGTTGGTAGAGGGCCGACTATGTCCATTCCCTATTTCATGAAAGGCCACGGGGATAGGACTGAGTGGAGTTGCTCTTCGAGCTGATGGATCATCGGTGCAAACCGTTGGAACTTATCACATTTTTTAACAAACTCCTTGGTATCTTTTTCCATGCTATCCCAGTAATACCCTGCTCTAATAATTTTGCGAATCAAAGATTCGGCGCCGGAGTGATTACCACAAGTACCTTCGTGGATTTCTCGTAGAACATAATTGGTGTCCCCCGGCCATAAACATACCGCTAATGGTCCATCGAACGTCCTCCTGTACAATGTTCCATCTTCATCTAATGTGAACCTAGCATCCTTGGTTCGTAGGGCCCTCGATTCTTTTTTGCTCTGATGGGAGTTTTTCTCCAATCCCAAGTCAAACTTGTACAATTTATCTCGGCATGACCCTCTTCAACCACAGACCTCGATAATTGGACGACAGTCCCCGAGACGATATCATCTTCTTCAACTGATGACCCCAAATTAGCAAGTGCATCGGCCTCACTATTTTGTTCTCGAGGCACGTGATCTAGAGTCCACTCCTTGAAGCGGTGCAAAGTTACTTGTAGCTTATCCAAGTACCGTTGCATCCTATCCTCTCAAACTTCAAAACTTTTGTTTACTTGGTTTACCACCAACAGTGAATCGCACTTGGCTTCTATGACTTCTGCCCCCAATCTTTTAGCTAGCTCAAGACCTGCAATCAAGGCCTCATACTCGACCTCATTATTAGTCAACCTAGAAGTTCTGATAGATTCTCTAATGGTACTACCTGTAGGTGGCTTCAAAACAACGCCAAGCCCGGACCATTTCAGATTCGATGCATCGTCCGTGGAAAGGGTCCATACCCCCGATGATGTACCCGATCTTAGCGGGAGTTCTTTCTCCACTTCGGGTACGAGGGTCGGCGTAAAATTGGCCACGAAGTCAGCTAGGATTTGAGACTTGATGGCCGTTCGGGGTTGATACTCGATATCGTACCCGCCAAGTTCGACGGCCCATTTGGCCAACCGGCCCGATAGTTCGGGCTTATGCAAAACATTTCGAAGGGGGTAAGTGGTTTAAAAACATATGGGATGGCACTAAAAATATGGATTTAGCTCTCTAGAGGCTCTTATCAATGCAAGTGCTAATTTTTCTAAGTGAGGGTATCTAGTTTCAGCATCTCCTAGAGTTCGGCTTACATAATAAACAGGGAAGTGTGTACCTTGATCTTCTCGAACTAATACCCCACTTACCGCTATCTCGGACACTGCCAAATATAAGCAAAGCTTTTCATTTACCTTCGGGGTGTGAAGCAAAGGTGGGCTCCATAAGTATCGCTTTAATTCTTCTAAGGCTTGCTGGAATTCCGGGGTCCATGCAAAATCCTTTTTCTTTTTGAGCAAGGAAAAGAACCTATGACTTCGATCTGATGACCTCAAAATGAACCGACCCAAGGCGGCTATTCGTCCTGTTAGCCTTTGCACGGCCTTCACACTATCCATGATCGTGATATCCTCGATGGCCTTGATCTTGTCGGGGTTGATTTCAATACCCCGATTCGCTACCATGAAGCCTAGGAACTTACTCGAGCCGACTCCGAAGGCACATTTTTCCGGGTTATGCTTCATGCTGTACTTCCTCAAGATTTTGAATGTTTCCTACAAATGAGTTAAATGGTCCTCTGCGCGCAGGGACTTAACTGACATATCATCAATGTAAACTTTCATCGATTTACCTATCTGTTCCTTGTATATTTTGTTAACTAGGCGTTGTTATGTAGCTCCCGCATTTTTTAGCCCGAAAGGAATTACGTTGTAACAATAAATTCCAAACTTAGCGAAAAACGAGGTCTTCTCCTGGTCCTCCCGGTTCTTTTGAATTTGATTGTACCCGGAGTAGGCGTCGAGAAAACTTAGGATCTCGTGGCCGGCCGTGGCATCGATCATGCGATCAATGTTAGGCAGCGGGAAAGAGTCTTTTGGGCATGCTTTGTTTAAATCATTGTAATCTACGCACATTCTAAGTTCGTTTCCTTTTTAGGAACTACAACTACGTTGGCTAACCATTTGGGGTATTTTACCTCCCAAGTAGACTCTATTTTAAGAAGTTTGGTTACCTCAGCCTATATGAATGTATGCGTCACCTCGGACTGGGGCCTCCATTTTTGCTTTACCGATTTGAATCTGGGATCGAGGCTTAGCCGGTGTGTTGTTATTTCCGGTGGGATCCCTGTCATGTCTAAATGGGACCAAGCAAAACAGTCCATTTTATCAATAAGAAATTGAATGAGTTTTTTCCTGAGTTCAAGGGTTAACCCCGTACCCAGGTATACCTTTCTCTCAGGCATGTATTCGATCAATATGACCTGCTCCAGTTCCTCAACCGTCAACTTGGTTGCATCGGACTCTTCGGGAACGATGAAAGTTCGAGGAGTAAAGAGATCCTCTTCTTCGTCTTCGATTACCTGTTGCTCCGATTTAGTCGAGGCTGGGGGCGGTGATTGCACTTAGTCGTCTGCTTATCTTTGGTGCTTGACTTTTCCAAGTTCGAAGGCACCAGTACCGGTATCACTTCGACTGCAAACATCTCCTTTGTGGCGTGTTGTTCCCCGTAAACAATCTTCACGCCATCCTCCATTGGGAATTTCATCATCTGATGGAGGGTCGAAGGCACGACCCTCATGTTATGGATCCATGGCCTCCCGAGGAGTGCATTATACCTCATGTCGCCTTCGATGACATGGAATTTTATATCTTGGATGGTCTTGGCTACGTTCACTGGTAGGATTATCTCCCCCTTCATTTTTTCGCTTTCCATGCTAAAGCCATTTAGAACCCGGGATGCTGGTACAATCTGATCCCGTAGGCCGAGCTGTTCTACAACCCTTGATCTGATTATGTTTACTGAGCTACCTGGATCCACTAGAACACGTTTAACTTTAATTTTATTTAACAAAATAGAAATTACCAGGGCGTCATTGTGCGGCTGAGATATGCCTTCTGCTCCCTCGTCATAGAATGATAGGACGTCCTCAGGCACATAGCTCCGAGTCTGTTTTTCTCTAGTGATTGACACCTTAGTGCGTTTGAATACAGGTCCGTGTGGGACATCGACACCGACAACGATCATATGGATTACATGTTGTGGTTCTTCCTGATCATTTTTTCTATTTGCATTTCTCACCCTGAAGTGGTTCTTAGCTCGGTCACTGAGAAATTCTCGAAGGTGACCCTCGTTGAACAACCGAGCTACCTGCTCCCCTGTTGCCTGCAGTCTTCGGTTCTATGGCCATGTATGCCATGATACTTACACATCAAGTTTGGATTCCTTTGAGAAGGATCGATTTGTATAGGCCTGTGCTACCTGGTATCTTTGATTCTTCCAATAGCTGTCACGATCCCCTATGCATCTACACTAAAATTATACTCCGACAATCGAGTTGCCTCCGCGAGGTCGGTATGTTTATCGAACCCATTCTTAGTCATGAGTCCCCAAGTGCTTTGACCTCGATCATTTCTCCAATCATTCCGAGGAGCGTTACGACCCGAGACGTTATTTCTCCGATCGTCAGATACCGTTCCTTGTTTGATCTTGATTCTCTGTCTGTATCCTTCGGGGGCTTCGCTGCATATCTATTTGGATGAACTGGACCGGAGGGGGCTCCCAACTGGTCGTCCTCAACCTTGATTTTTGATTGATAACGATTATGCACGTCTGACCACATCACAGATGGATACTCGATCAGATTCTGCTTTAATTATCGAGACGCGATCGAACTCCGCTCATGCAAGCCCTGCATAAAAGCCTGTACTGCCCAGTCATCTGAGATTGGTGGTATTTCCATTTGCTCCATCTGAAAGCGGGACACGAACTCCCTTAACATCTCGTCGTTCCTCTATTTTACATTAAAAATGTCCGATTTCCTCGTCGCCACCTTTATGGCCCCAGCATGTGCTTTCACGAAGGCGTCTGCTAACATAGCAAACGAGTTGATAGAGTTCGGGGGCAAGTTGTGGTACCAAATCATGGCTCCTTTCGAAAACGTTTCCCTAAATTTTTTCAACAATACAGACTCGATCTCATCATCATTCAGGTCGTTTCCTTTAATCCCGCAAGTATATGAGGTAATATGCTCATTAGGGTCGGTTCTCCCATTATATTTGGGTATATCGGGCATGCGAAACTTTTTAGGAATGGGCATCGGAGCTGCACTCTGAGGGAATGGTTTTTGTATGAACTTTTTGGCATCTAAACCTTTCAAGACCGGCGGTGCCCCCGGTATTTGATCAACACAGGAGTTATAAGTCTCCACGTTTTTTTCATTGTCTTCAATCTTCTTTTCTACGGACTTGATCCTCTTGGTGAGCTCTTCGAACATCCTTATAATTTTGGGGTCAGTCCCCGAGCCATTTTCGTTTGACCTCTCTATACTCAGAGTTTTATTCTGACTTTAAAGTTGAGTGATGGCAATCTGTTGAGCTTGCAGCATCTCGAATATCACTTGGAGGCTGACTCCACCATCTCCTATACCCTGTGTTCCTTGGCCCCTAGATCAGGCTTCCCTGCGTACACTTCCTCCGGGGTCTGCGCCTAAATCTGTATTCAAAGCAATGTGTGAACTGACATCAACTAGTTCCACATTTGGCACTTCCCCACGGTTTATCGGTGGTACACCGACCCCTATATTGTTGTTTTTCCCATGAAATCCAAGACCTTTGTTGTCGTGAATAGGTGCGTTTTCGAGTTAGACATGTTTAATACTGAGAACAAAAATTCTTGACAAGAATAAGTGTGAAAATAACGTGTGTTATCAGAATCAGTACTAAAATAATCACTATTATCTTTATCCCCACGGTGGACGCCAAACTGTTTACCTCAAAAATACGAGTAACAATTAAATTTTATTTATGGTTTTACAGATACGTGATTTAGTTCAATACTAATTAATAACCAAGAAACCTGAAGTATAAATGAAAGGAACAAGGAAAATCAAACCAGAATGTAGATCAGTCTTGACCTCGAGTCAAAGTGACCTCGAGATGGATCAAGAACAATAAAGCAAGAATAATAAAGCTAAAGGACAATTTTGATGAACAATGAGCGAGAAAAGTAAGAGAGTATATTTTTTGCCAATGATTGGATGAATGTTTACAAATGATTGGGGTCCCCTTTATATAATAGGGGAACCCTAAATAAGGTACATTTTCATTTACAGTAAAGAATCTTTTTGGGACAGCTGTCTAACCGCTTAGTACGGATTCGTACAAATCTATTCTGGGAGTTCCGCCACGATCTTGGGGACGTGGCAGGAATCTAGCTCATTCTGTTACAAACCCATAACGACATTATCTCGGGGTTAAACATACTCGGCTTCGATTCTCATTGCGAACTCCGATCCTCGGGCCTTGTGCTCTGTCGTCGAGTTCGAGCCTGGTCGATTGAGCTCGATCTCAATTCATCCTAGACTCGGAATTAAAGCGACCCTTCGAGCCCGAAAAATCGGACATACCTGACTTTAACCGTATACAATATACATATATTGATAGAAAACTTCACTCATAGTTTTTCCTATACGGCAATAACTTATGAATATATGGAAGAAAACGTAACTTCATTTAGTGATATGATGATAGGTATAAATTTTTCTTTCCCATACAGTCTATTGACATTTATGTTTTGAGTTACTTTTGAAGTTAAAGTTTTCATTTGTTATTACAAAAGTTACAAAATAAAATTTTTTCACTAAGACAATTGTTATTATCATTTCTATTTTATTTTTATTTTTATTTGCTTTCACCATGTCAAATTTATCCAAACTTTAATTTTTGGCATTTGACATCACTGGGAAGAATTATTTGTTATGGGTCATTGATGATAAAATTCACCTCGACGCTAAAAGTCTTGGAAATATTATAATATCATACAAGAAAATGAATCATCACATCAGGATAAAGCAAAGGCCATAATTTTCTATCGTCATCATCTACATGAATGATTAAAAACAAAATTGTATACGGGCAGAATCGGGGATAAAGTTACCCCCGATTTTTCGTTGAGAAGCAAGGAAAAACTTTACTCATTACTAGCTCAAGTGAGACTGAGGGTGACCGCAGATCCGAATCAGGAGCTGACGAATGATATGTCGGGAATTGATCATGGCTGAACCCGGAGAGACTCTAGTTTGAGAAATACGAAGAATTGAGGGTAAAGAAAAACCGATTAAAGAGGACAAATGGAGAGCTGAAATATCCGCCATCAGCTGGATATTGCAGTGCGGATCACGCTCGGTATTGGTCGTGTTTACACTAGAGAAAAGGAAGAAAAGGATTTTTTTACCTTATTTAGACTTGTATTAGGGATAAAATTTCTCTACTATATAAAGAAGAGAACCTTTTCATTTTTGGGTAATTGTTACCGGCATACATATCAAGGCAATAAAATTTAATTTGATTTTTAGAAATTGTTTAAGTGTTCTTCAGTGCTTCATCCGTTTATTAGAATCGAAGCCCTGTCTCGAAGGCTTTATCGAGACTGGCCATTGGCACTTAAGTTAGATCCAAGGCTTAATTACTGCGACAATTCGGTCTGATTATTTTATTTCAGTTCAATTTAATTATTTACTATTCTTTGATCATTTGTGTTAAATTAAATCACATATCTTTTAAACCGTGTATAAATTTAATTGTTATCTGTTTTAAGGTAAAAAAATATACTTAATTGTAAAAGATCCACTTGAATTATGGATTAATTTGAAGGATCGATATGACCACTTAAAACTTACGGTGTTAACTCAGTATGAATGGATACATTTATGGTTGCAAGATTTTAAAATTGTAAGAGAGTATAATTCTTCTATATTTAAAGTAAGTTCTCTATGAAAATTATGCGGAGACACTATCACATATGAGGACTTGTTGGAAAAAATATTTTTCAATTTTCAGACTTCAAATGTGTTGCTACAACAACAATATCATGAAAAGGGTTTAAAAAAAATTTGAGTTAATCATATTTCTACTTGTGCATAGCAGAATAATAATTTATCAATGAAAAACTGTTACATCACGTACTTTTGTAAGTTGGATTTGTCTTAAGATACTTGACATAAGTTCAAGGACATGATTATTTTTGAGGTTATAAGTGGTTATGCTAAGTTTAGAAAGTGTTGAGGAAGTGTCGTAAGATTAGAGGCCAACAAATCGAAGAAAATAAGTTTCATCAATATAATAACCCGTGCTTTCAGGCTATGGCTTGAGCCGCTTGACTTATGTAAGAAGAACCGAGCCATAAAGAATTTTGATCATATTCAAGTATGTAAATAAAGAGCACGATGTATAATAACATGAAGTCCCAAAATGATGTAGGACTTAATAGCGTGACGATGGTGGTAGGGCATAATATTTTTTGCGTATAAGGAGGATGTGGACTAGAATTATACCACATGATAGTGATAATGCATTTACGAAGTGTGTATAAAATAATTATTATTGAGATCTAGAAATTAATTATGTGACTAATTGGTTAAATATTGGATTTTAATGAAAGATTAATGGATTAATTATTGGATAATTATTGTTGTGGCCATCAATCCACGTGTGGTAGCTGGAATGACTAAGAATTATAAGTTATTAAGTGGCCTCTTAGGAGTTAAGTGCTTTATTAGGTGTATTCATGTTAGGGAACCTACATTTTATTATGTGGAGTCCAAACTCATTATCCAACTAAAAATAGTTATACATATTTTAAAAAGGACTAGTGTTCAGCAGAAAGACATACATATTTAATGAGTGATGTATTCCACTTGTGAGGAGTAGGGAAGTTTATGTATAAACTGACACAAAGGTCTCGGATGGAGGCAAATGGAGGTAGCAACATCACCTTCACTTTTGTGTGTAGCAGCCCATGATTCAATTGTGTAAACAGCAACGTCCCTCCTCCATTTTTAAGGAGATAACTCATATTCCTTCTCAACAAAATGGGTACTAATCTCTATGATTGAGGCAAACGCAGAAAACGACATAGATGTTATACCCACAGCGGTTTCCTCCGGATAATAGCAAATTTGAGATTTGTTCGTAGTGAAGTAAGGTGGAAGAAGACTAGTATTGGCATATAAGATTGAGGCGTGGAAGAGATTGTTCACGGATACAAGTAGGAAGTTGACATTAAAGGTATTTTAAGGCTAACCCTTTATTCTTTTGGCATGATCCATGTAACGAAACATAAACATAATGTTATTCCATAAATGGTTCTACTCTTAGTAGTTAAGGATGCCTACATTATTCATTCCTGTAAAATGCTATTCAAAATATGTCTAAGTATGTTTCTAAATCGCTATTGAGTCATTCAATAAAGATGTTAACGTTCATAATTAGAGTTATATCCATCTTAACTTACCATCGAGCTATAACCGGTCGGTCTTGCATCTTTATTTACTATAGAGCTACTGCCGGTCGGGCGTTCTTGCATCATTATTTACCACCGAGCTACAGTCGGTCGGGCAGTCATGCATATTCGTTTACCACCGAGCTACGGACACCCGGGCAGTCTTGCATCTTCATTTTCCACCTAGATACAGCCGGTCGGGTACTCATGCATTTACCACCAAGCTACGGCCGGTCGTCAGTCATGCATTTACCATCGAGCACGGCCGATTGGGCAGTTTTGCATTTACCATCGAGCTGTGGCCGGTCGGGCAGTTCAGAGGTTCATGTTGATTCTTATATTACTCTCATTAATGTTGACTCATTGTTATGTTTTAGTCTTGTCTTACATACTCGGTACATTATTCGTAGTGACGTCCTTTTTGTATTGGACGCTGCATTCATGCCTGCAGGTGTAGGTAATTAGTTTGACGAGCCCTCACAGTAGATGAGGTTAGCATTCAGCGAAAGATCGGTAAGATTCCACTTCATTCAGAGTGCAGCTGAGTCTATAAGTCATCGTGTCAGAGTTTTGCTACAGACTTATGGGTAGGCCGTGGGCCTGCCCGTTTGATCTCAGATACTATTAGAGGCTTTGTAGACACATGTTCATTTTGTATAGTATGTCAGAGGCCTTGACGACCCATGTGTATACACGTTTTAAGTACGATGGATCGCTGATATGGCGTTTGCCCACTTATAATCATGCATTACGAGTTGTGGCCATGTTGTCCCATGATGGTTACAGAAAGAATGAGTTTAGCCAACTCGACCTATGTATGCTCTAATTTTGGTCGAACGATTATGAGTCATAGAGGGGTTCACTCGGGCCAATACGACTCCAGGTGCCAGCCACGCTCCCCTAGGTTTGGGGCGTGACAAAAACCATAAATCCCATCCCATTAGGACAACTTTATTCCCGAAAGTGAATATTGTAGCAGCGTAAGATAAGTCTGAAAAAAGACAAAATAATTACCATGGTTGTAGACTTGGACGTAGTAGATGGCGAAATAGTTATCGTCATCATGATTGAAATAAACGGGAGAACAATAAGGGTTCTCAAAGTGATTCTTCAAAATGTAAAATTAATATTTGTCACCGATATGGTATGAAAGGTCATTGAGCTCGTATTTTTCGTATGCCCGATAATTTTGTCAATCTTTATCAAGCCTCCCTAAAAAAGAAATAAAATAATATGGAAGCACACTTGACCTTTCAAAATAATGATGAAGCAGGTCTCTCAAACAAATATAATTTTGAGGCACATCTTGCATATAAAGATGATGGTTTTGGAGGCCTTGCAAACATTACTCATTTAGAAGCTGGAGACTTCTTTATGGATATTGACTAAAGAACTAATCATCTTACTGGGGAACGAAGCTACAAAAAAAGTTGTTATTCTTTTTGGTAAATAAATTTGATTATTTACCAAATTAACTATTTACACGTATAATCGCAAAATTCCGAAGTTGGAAAGATGGCCCCAAGTTTCAGGTATCTCATCTCATCACTCCTCTTCCCTGATTACATGACTTAGGCTAGGGGTAGAAATTTAATCTATTTAGAACTCTAGACAGTCTTCGCTTCATACCACCTCTTAGTATACCTCTTGAATTATCAATCTAGCAATATCTGCACTGGTTCTCTTTCTTGATGTAAAGTTATACAATTCTTTTCTAACCAAAGATGATATATAGAACCTACTAGGGTAGTCCTATTGTAGCGATCCGACCGATCGTTTTGAGTATTATATCCCTCTTCCCCTATTTGTTGCTTATTCTCTGCTCATTTATTGTTATGTGACTTGCGGGGGTGGTTGATTTGTTTTCAGGGATGTTCGGTTTGAGTTGGGACACTTAGTCCCAAGTTAGAAGCCTAAGTTGAAAGAGTTTATTAGATGTTGACTTATGTATAAATGACTCTAAAATGGAGTTTTGATGGTTCTGATAGCTACGTATAGTGATTTTGGACTCAGTAGTGTGTCCGAATATTGATTTGGAGGTCCGTAGGTGATTTTTGGCTTGAATTGGCGAAAGTTGGAAAAGTTGAAGTTTGGAGAGTTGAGAAGTTTGACCGAGAGTTGACTTTGTGGTTACCAGACTCGTATTATAGTTCTGGGAGTTGGAATACGTCCGTTCTGTCATTTACGACTTTTGTGAAAAATTTGAGGTTAATCGGAATTGGTTTGGTATGTTGCGGCATTATTCTTATAAGTTAGAAGTTCATTAGGCTTGAATCGATGTGCGATTTGTGGTTTTAGTGTTGTTTGATGTGATTTGAGGCTTTGTATGATGTTTTACGACTTGTTGGTAGGTTTGGTTGAGGTTCCAGGGGCCTCGGGTGTGATTCGGATCATGTTCGGCTCATTTTTTGACTTGTTGGATTGCTATCATGACTATTGCTAGTTTCCTTATACGCGACCGCGATTGGAATTCTGTGATCGCAAAGGGCCGTTTGGGTGACTGGGCAGTTTTCTCTATGCTTTTGCGAGAAGGGGTCTATGATTGCGAAGCTTGGGGAGTCAGTTCTACGCGAACGTGTATGTTAGGTTGCGTCTGCGAAGAAGGAAGGATCAAGCTAGGTACTCCATGCAAGTGTTCTTCGCGATCGCGTGAATGAGTCCGTGATCGAGTAAGTTGATGATCCGGTGCATCGCATTCCTGTTGGTTTATATGCGTTCGCGAAGAGTAGTTTGTACGCATCATATTTGTTTTCCTCGCGATCGCGAGGGACTTCCCGCAAACGCGAAGAGAAGAATCTTGGCAGAATATAATATTTCAAAAATGAGGGTTAGCATATTATTTCATATTTGGACTTTGGGAACTCAAATTGAGGCGATTCTTTGAGTGATTTTCAAGGAATTGATTAGGGTACGTGATTCAAACTCAAATTTGGTTTACATACATGAATCTATCATTGTTTTACCATTTAATTAGTGTTTAGGGTTAAAACAATGGGGGAAATTGTAGAAACTTCATAGGCTTTAATTTGGAGATTGGAAGGTTGAGTTGAGATCGGAATTGAGTAATTTTGGTATGGTTGGACTCGTTGTGGAATGGGTGTTTATATTTTGTAATTTTCTTTAGATTCTGAGATGCGGGCCAGGGGTTGACTTCTTTGACTTTTGTTAAAGAACCTAGCTTTATCATATGGAATTGATTCCAATAGATTACGTTGATCGTATCAAGTTTTTTGTTAGATTCGAGTTGTTTGGAGGACGATTCGCGAGGTAAGGGGTTGTTGGAGTAGAGATTGGTATTTAGGTGAATCCTTGAAATACGTGTTATGTGATTGGTATTTAGGTGACGCACATTCTAGGTGACGGGCGTGTGAGCGTGCATCGTAGTGAGCGTGCAACGTAGTAATTGTGACTTGGTTGATTCCGTGGGACTGTGTGGTCATCTATTCTTGTAATCATCCATGTATTCTCCATGTGTTAGAGAAATTGAGATGTGATCCATGTTAGGAATCATGCTTAGGCTAAATGCTGGTAATGTTGGGACCCGCAGAGGTCGTTTTGCTATTGAATTATTTACTTAATTTGCAACTATGTACTCAGTCATATCTATCATTTGCGTATCATATCTCAGTCTCTGTTGCCATTCATTGATACATCATATTATCATTTTTGGGCTGATAGTCATGAGATATGTGAGCCCGAGAGACTAGGGAGATTGATGACTGATTTAGGGCCTCAGAGTCGTGTTGTGAGTGAGGTATGGATTGAGCTGCACGCCGTAGAAGGACTTCCTTGCTTTATATATATAATTATTATTATTATGGGTCGGGTTGCATGCCGCTCTAGGCCTTATAGGATATATATATTATTATTGAGGGGTCGGGCTGCATGTCGTTGCAAGATAGATTGGCTTTATATTAGAACTTGGGCAGGATCTGCCCCTCTGGAATATGACATACCAACAGTGAGCGTTGGTACCGTACATTGATGAGTGATTGAGTGTGATGAGTAAGAGTTGAGGTGATCAGATTGAGTATTCTGAGAGAAAGAGTACGTGAGGTTATCATTGTGATGCATGACATGCACATTTGACATGTAGATATAGAGATATAACGTTCCTCATATCATTCACAGTTGGCATATTTTATCCGTGTTGAGCTTAAACTGTTAAACTTGAAAGCATGTCTACATCTCTATGCTGTGTGCAAACTAATTATGACTTTTCTCTAAGATATTAGTGTCATTCTACCTGTCATATATATACTGTAAAAAATCTGGATTTGGACTGTACCTATCTTAGCTGGTCACTGCTTTCAATCCAAGGTTAGTCCTGTTACTTAATGAGTACATTAGGTCGGTTGTACTCATACTACACTATGCAGTTCATGTGTTGATCCAAGTACTTCTGGACACGGCGGTTGCTAGGTTTGGAGTTTCAGTTGCTTGTAGACTTTTGAGGTAGTTGCCTTGACGTCCGCATACCTTGAGTCTCCTTCTTTTTAGTTTATTAGCAATGTTCTATCTTTCTAAACAATTGTTTTTAGCAGTTAGACTGTACTGCCACTTAGATGTTCATGTACTCAGTGGCACCCGAATTTTGGGAAATTTTGTATTGAGTCGCGGTATTCTCTTATCAGTTATTTATTGGATTTTCATTATTAAGCTTATTTCAATGCGTGGTTATTTGTAATTGTCGGCTTGCCTAGTATTGCAATAGGCGCCGTCACGACATGTGAGATTTTGGATCATGACATGTTGGTATTAGAGCCTAGGTTACATAGGTCTCATGAGTCATGAGCAGGTTTAATAGAGTCATGCAGATCGGTGCGGAGATTTCTGTACTTATCTTAGAGAGGCTACTGCACCCTTAGGATTACTTCACTTTCTTGTATTCTTGTTGTGCTGATTTGTTGATTCTAGAAACTAAACTTCTGCTATTCTATTCTCTCACAGATAGTGAGGACACTTGCTACCAGATCGGACGGACGACCACCAGTACCACCTGCTAGGGCCATGAGAGGCTTGGGCTGTGGTAGATGGTGAGGTGCAGCTCGTACAATAGCTAAAGTAGGACCTGTAGACCCACCAGTTGCTCTGGCTCAGGAGTAGACCCCAGATATGGTTGAGACGGTGGGACAAGCTCAGGCACCAGCTGTGCCCATTGTGATTCCAGGCCTTCACGAGGCTTTGGCCTAAATATTGACTATATGCACTAGCCTTGCTTAGGCGATTTCAGTTCCGGTCGTGCCAGCCACTTCTCAGGCTGGGGGAGGTGCTCAGACTCTTGCCTCCCACACTCCAGAGTAGGTGGTTCAGGGATTTCAGACACCGGGGATATTACCAGCCCAACCAGTTGCAGCTGCTCAGGCCTAGGTGGGTCCACCGATGAGCGACTAGGAGCCGAAGAGACTAGAGAGGTTTGGGAGGAACAAGCCTCTAACATTCAGTGGGGTTGAGTAAGAGGATACTCAGAATTTCATAGACAGATGCCATCGAATTCTTCACACGGTGGGTATTCTGGAGACTAGTGGAGTCTCAATTACTACTTTTCAGCTGTCGGGGGCAGCCTTCAGAATGTGGGAGGCCTATGAGTTGAGCAGGACAGCCAGTGTTGCACCACTTACGTGGCACGATTTCTCTGTTATCTTCTTGGAGAAGTTTGTTCCACAGGCCCACACAGAGGAGTTGTATAGGCAGTTTGAGTAGCTATGCTAGGAGGGTATGTCACTAACCCTGTATGAGATGAGATTTTTAGAGTTGGCTCGTCACGCGATCAGGTTGGTTTCCACAAGAGGGAGAGGATTAGGAGGTTCATTGATGGCCTCAACTATGGACTGCACTTTTTCATGACTCGGGACATTACATCAGGTGCGAGGTTCAACAAGGTGGTTGATATTGCTAGGCGGCTAGAGCAGGTCCATAGTCAGGAGCGTGAGGAGAGGGAGGCCAAGGGCCTCATGGTTCGGGTGGTTTCAACAGTGTTTCTTCTAGGGGGCAGTCTTACCACAATAGGAGTCATCCTTATAAACTCGCTTAGATGACTCGATCGTGGTGCATCAGCTAGCCACGGTTCAACTAGTGCTCGTCCGGGCCAGTAATTTCTCATTGCCCTCCCAATTCTGAGTTCATCTCGTGCTCCATCAGTTCAGGGTTCATTTGTACTAGGTTCTGCTAGTAGCTATTCTAGTTCTCGGGGTTCGATTAAGTCTTCATCACCATTGATGGATCAGAGTCACACCGAGTATGGGGAATTTGGTCACGTGAGGAGCTATTATCCTCGTTTATTGGGAGGTCCAGTTCAGTAGAGGGGTCCGGTTATGACTTCTTCACCAGTTACTTCATCACCCGCTCTGCTAGCTTAGGGTGGGGCTCAGGCAGCTAGAGGTCCCCTAGAGGGGGAGGCCAATCAGGTGGCGGTCAGGCTCGACGCTATTCTTTCCCTACCAGGCCAGAGTCCATTGCTTCAGACGCAGTGATCACATGTATTATCATAGTATGCCACAAGGATGCTTCTATATTATTTGACCCTGGTTCCACTTATTCGTATGTATCATCATATTTTGCTCGTTATCTGGTATGTCCCGTGAGTCCTTAGTTTCACCTGTTCATGTATCTACGCTGGTGGATGATTCTATTATTGTAGACCGTGTGTATCAGTCGTATGTGGTGACCATTGGGGGATTGTGAGACGAGAGTTGATATCGTATTATATAGTATGGTTGATTTTGACAAGATTCTGGGCATGGATTGGTTGTCCCCATGTCATGCTATTCTGGATTATTGTCACGCCCCAAACTCGGGGACCGCGACCGGCACTCAACATAGTGAACCCGGTCAAGCAAGCCCATTGAACACTTTCTACCCAACTCACCCATGATTTAAAGAGAATGCTAACTTGAAGATTAACCAACAAGGAGATCATGTAGACAATACCAAATACCTAACCATTAGTTACTTCATTTAATAAGTCTCCAAAATAGTATGTTTCACAACCATAGTTTACAAATAGGAGCATGTGATACGATTAGGACATTTTTAGTTCAACTTTTCCCACACAAATACACAACCCACACTATGTCTACGGAGCCTCTAAAAATACCAATGAGTACAATGATAGTGCCGGAAACAAGGCTCTAGCTATACCTCAAAACATGATAGTACATACTAAATAAAAGATGCACAACCCCGGAATGAGATGGGGCACACCACGTCAGCTGGGAAGAATGATCGCCACTATCACTCGTCAATGACCTTCGCTGTGGAACAACCTGCATCCATTAAAGATGCAGTGTCCCCGACAATATGAATGTTAGTACATGTCGAATAATACTAGTATGAAAACCAAACACCTAATCAACAACTTGAAAATACAACATGAATATGGTGAATCTAGGTGACAATAAAATAGCATAGATGGCCATTGAAGCCAAAGCAAGTTTATCAAGAGTTGCCAATAACATTTGTAAATTTTAAGACGAGATCCTTTGTAACCATCATTACACAAAGCGGCCTCGCCACCTCACCCCAGTGCATGCGGGTGGAGGTGCAAGCACAATAGCATAACTTTACTCAAGCTGCCCTACTGCCTGACCCCAATGTTTGCGGGTGGAGGTGTGACCACTATACCAAAACCTACACAAATCGGCCCTGCCGCCTCACCCCAATATGTATGCAGGTGGTGGTGTAACAACAATACTCAAAATTTCACACAAAGCCGACCTGCCGCCTCATCCCAATGTGTATATGGGTGGAGGTGTAACAATAATACCCAAAATTCCACACAAAGTGGTCCTGCCGCCTCACCCCAATGTGTATGCGGGTGGAGGTGTAACAACAATACCCAAAATTTCACACAAAGCGTCCCTTCCACCTCACCCCAGTGTATGCGGGTGGAGTTGTAATCCGAATCGCAATCTCTACACAATTTGGCATATTAACTTTCATATGAAACATGACTTGGAATTACAATATGTAGATACACAATCCATATTTTGGAACACATCCTCCGTTTAGTAGTACAACATGACAAGGGCATTTGAAATATGTATTGAACATACATCTTTATCACAAGGCTTATTTAGAATAATCGGTTCATAGTGAACATCTTTGAACTTGCAAAAGTAGTATGGGGATCAATTCTTAAAGAAGAGTTTAGCCAACATAACTCAATTGAGCTTCCTTAAACTCTAAAATATTCTCGATTTCTTAGCAACTTATATCTATTTTAGAAATATAACAAATTGAACAAAAATTAGGAAGATGATCATGGTTCCAGCTCATTTGAGCATTTTATCAAATAAGAGGTGTGCATTAAGGTTTCAAGGTCCCTTTATTGAGAATCCCATCATCCCACCACCCATTCTTTACCATTTTTAGCTCACAATATTCCTACACCCTTTGATACACATGCATGCAAAATAAACAACTCCCACGCCCAAGAACTGTCTTACTTAGTACCCATTTTTAAATAAATCTCCAGATTAAGAGTTAGGGTGTAGAATCATACTTCTAGGATGAAGACCTAGTGTACTTTCCTTGTTAATATTCCAAGATATAAGTAAGACTTGGTGGATGAATCTTAGGAACTCCCTGTCTCACTCTATGTCACTCCGTCTCTCTAGAAATATATGGTCTGTCGTCCTAAAATGATCCCCAAGGGCGTTTTATTAGAATGGGGTGGGGTTCAAGAATTAGAAAAATAGGAACCCCGATGCAGGTCTGCGATCGCATACGCGCGACCTCATAATGCTTCTGCGGTCTGCAAAGTGAGCCGCAAAATGGCCCTCCGGAATTGGGAAGGTCTACCCCACTCTGCAGCCATTATGCGGTCCACAGACTTGTTCCGTGGCCGCACAATGCTCCGCAGAACCTCCCTCTAATAAATTTCCATGCTGAATCTGTGATCGATGTGCGGCTCGTGAAATCGTTGTGCGGCCGCATAATGGACCGCAAATTTGTCCTAAAATTTTTCTCAAGTTTCTGCTTCACTCTGCGACCTTTCTGCGGCCCGGGGAGTGATTCTGCTGCTGCATAGTGGGCCGCATAAATGTGTTTCTCTCTACGATCATGATCTCGTAAGCCTACCTTAGCACAAAAAAATCCTGGATTTTAGGTGAAATTTTATTAGGCCTTACATCCTCCCCCTCTTGAGATCATTCATCCTCGAATGAGGGTCAAAGTTCACTATTAGCACCCGATGTAACACAACTGCCATACTACATACCAGCGGTCCCAAATTATGACTAACTCCCAAAATTTCCAAAACATTCGCCAGAGTTTCCCTTGTAACTTTGCCTATCCACCTGCTAGAGAACCCTAGAAAAAATTCCTAACAACATATACATAATCCAATGACGTAGCATAACAGAAAACAACACCAACCATGCACTCTTAAGAAACATATAACCAGAAATGAACACCTTTAACATCATCTGTACAAGTGATACAAAATCCATAGGCGATAATTTGTTAGAAAGATTACATAGTTATTCAAACAAATAAGGATACTTCTTATTTATTTATTCATCGGCTTCCCATGTAGCCTCTCCAACCTGTTGGTTTCGCCATAGAACTTTCACATAGGCGATTTCTTTATTTCTCAACTTTCAGACTTGACTATAAAGAATGGCAACTGGAGTTTCTTCATATATCCGTTCTTCATTAACCTCAATAGTGTCAACTGGCACAATAGCCGACAGATCTCCAACCACCTTCTTCAACATAGACACATGGAATACCGGGTGCACTAATGACATCTCAGGTGGTACTTCAAGCTTGTACGCCATCTGGCCAATCATCTGAATGATTCTGTACGGCCCAACATACCTCGGACTCAACTTCCCTTTCTTTCCAAACCGCATTATACCCTTCATGGAGGAAACCTTCAAGAATACCCAATCATTTTCTCTGAACTCCAAATCTCTGCGACGAACATCCGAATAGGACTTTTGATGACTCTGGGCACTTTTCAACTAATCCTTAATGACCTTAACCTTCTCCATAGCCTGATGCATGAGGTTTGGTCCTATGAATTCCGCTTCCCTAATCTCGAACCACCAATGGGAGATCTATATCTCCTACCATATAAAGCCTCGAATGGTGCCATCTGAATACAAGTATGGTAACTGTTGTTATAGGAAAATTCTATGAATGGCAAATGGTCATCCGAGCTACCCTTGAAGTCAAGAACACAAGGACGCAACATATCCTCAAGATTCTGAATAGTCCGCTCTGCCTGCCCGTCGATCTGTGGATGAAAGGTTGTACCAAGTTTCACCTGAGTACCCAAACCTTGCTGAAATTTCTTCCAAAAATTAGCCGTGAACTGTGCCCTACGATCGGAGATGATAGAAATTGGAGTACCATACAAACCGACTATTTCCTTGATATACAACTGAGCATACTGTTCTGCTGTGTCGGTAGATTTAGATGGCAAAAAGTGTGCTGATTTCGTGAGCCGATCCAGAATTACCCAAATTGAGTCAAACTTTCGCGGAGTGCGCGACAGTCCTACCACAAAGAACATATTAATCATTTCCCACTTCCACATTGGGATTTCTATGTTCTCTGCCAACCCACCGGTACTTTGATGCCCGGCCTTCACTTGCTGACAGTTTGGACATCTTGCCACAAAGTCTACCACATTCCTCTTCATGTCATTCTACTAGTACATTTCCTTAAGATCATGATACATCTTTTTAGAGCCTGGGTGCACGGAATACCTAGAAATGTAAGCTTCAGCCATGATTCTTTCCCGAAGACCATGTATATTTGGAATACATATTCGCCCTTGGTACCGTAGTGCACCATCACTACGCCAAGAGAAATTGATGTGGTCTTATGTTTATGAATCCCCTCCTTCAACAGTACCACCAATGGATCATTGTATTTCTTCTCTTTGACTTCTACAACAAGCGATGCTTCAGCTCTACTTTGCACAATTACCTCTCCTTCACTAGAGTCCCCAAGACAAACTCCCAACCTAGCCAACCGATGAACCTCCTTGGCCAACGGCCTTTGATGTGCCTCCAAGTGAGCCAAACTACCCATAGATTTCCGGCAAAGAGCATCCGCCACAACATTGGATTTTCTTGGGTGATATAGAATATCGATGTCGTAATCTTTAAGTTCTCTGCCTCAAATTCAATTCCTTCTATTTGAAAATTTGTTGAAGGCTCTTATGGTCCGTGAGTATATCCACATGGACCCCATTCAAATAATGACGCCAAATTTTGAATGCAAAAACCACCGCCGCAAGTTCTATGTCATGTGTTGGATAGTTCTTTTCATGATTCTTGAGTTGCCTAGAAGCATAAGCTATAACCTTGCCATGTTGCATCAATACACACCCAAGCCTGATCCTTGAAGCATCGTAATAAACCACAATCCCATATGTACCCTCTGGTAGGGTCAACACCGGTGCCGTAGTCAATCTTGATTTCAGCTCCTGGAAGATCGTTTAACAAGCATCAGACCATTGGAACTTAACCGCCTTTTGCGCAAATTTTTTCAACGCAGAGGCAAGAGTAGTGAACCGCTCCACAAAAACATCCTATAATGTCCAACCAAGCCCAAGATACTGCGAATGTCTGTTGGAGTAGTAAGTCTAGGCCAATTCTTTACAGTTGCAATATTCTGAGGATCAACCTTAATTCCTTCCTTGGAGACGACATGACCCAAGAACGTGACAGAGTCAAGCCAAAATTCAAATTTTTAAAACCTCGCATGCAACTGGTGTTGACGTAGAGTCTATAGAGCTGCCCTGAGATGATTGGAATGGTCCTCTCGATTTCGTGAATATACAAGAATATCGTCAATGAACACTATCACAAAGGAGTCAAGAAAAGGCTTGAAGACTCGATTCATAAGAACCGTTAAAGTTACTGGGGCATTTGTTAGCCCAAAAGACATCACTAGAAATTCAAAGTACCCATACCGGGCCCTGAAAGCTACTTTCGAAATATCCTTCTCCCTGATTTTCAATTGGCGATACCCGGATCTTAAATCAATTTTTGAAAAGTACCTAGCACCCCGCAATTGATCAAACAAATCATCTATCCTTGGTAGTGGGTAGTTATTTTTGATTGTGACTTTGTTGAGCTTGCGGTAGTCAATGCACATCCGTAGCGACCCATCTTTCTTTCTTACAAAGATAACCGGTGCGCCCCAAGGCGACACACTCGATCGGATGAAATCCTTCTCTAGTAAATCCTTCAATTCCTCCTTTAGCTCCTTCAATTCTGCCGTTGCCATTCTGTAAGGTGGAATATATATAGGCTTCGTGCTTGGCACCGCGTCAATCCCAAAATCAATCTCCCTGTCAGGTGAGATCCCAGGGAGCTCATTAGCAAAGTCATCTAGAAATTCATTCACGACAAGCACAAACTCAAGTGTAGGTGCCTTAGCATCGGTGTACGTGACCTGGATCAAATGATATATATACCCCTTGTTATTTATCTTCGTGGCCTAAGGTAAGATATAAACCTACCCTTCGGCACCATGTTATCTCCCGTCGATTCAATCACTGACTCACTTGGAAATTCAAACCTGACAGTTCTAGTTCGACAATCAAGCTTGGCAAAATAGGAATAAAGCCAATCCATCACCATTATTACATCGAAGTCAACCATCCCCAATTCAATGAGATCGGCTATGGTGTCCTGACCACACACCGTGACAACACAATCCCTATAAACCCTTACAGCCACAATAGACTCACCAACCAGAGTAGATAAACAAAACGGCTCATGAAGCTATTCCGATTCTATCCCAAATTCCATACCAACATAAGGGGTGACATAGGACAAAGTGGAACCGGGATCTATAAGATCATACATATCATGCGATTGGACAGTCAATATACCTGTGACAACATCTGGAGAAGCCTCTGAATTCCGACGCCTCTGTAGAGCATAAAATCTACTGGGCCCTCCTATATTTTTGTTACCACCCCTAGATGCGCCATTTCCTACGGGTGCTGGAGTGCCCCGAGCTAGAGGAGGTGCGGATGTAGTTGCTGCATAACTTGCTGGCTGTGCCGCACCCCTGCCAATGGTCTGGCGAGCCGAGCGGCAATCCCTCTGAATGTGACCCCTTATACCGCACTAATAACATATAGGTAGGTCTAGGAAATAGACCCCAAAGTGCTTCCTCCCACACTTAGGGAATGGGAGCCTCCACTGCTACTGGAATCTCCCTCCAGATCGACCCTGCATGTGGGGTCCCTTGTTGCCCTGACTGGGCCTGAAACGACTCCACTGCTGCTGACTGGGCCCTGGTGGCTGTGCACTCATGGAAGACTGCGCGAAAGACTGAGATGGCCCTGATGGTCCTCCACTAAATGTCGACCTACTACCACCACCATCGGAAAAACCGCTAAAGTTGCCCACTGACCGGGCCTTGCTTCTACCTTCACGTTCCATTCTACTTTTAAGTTTACGGTTCTCTGTAGCTTGTGAAAATGCCACCATCTTACCATAGTTCATATCAAAATTCAAGGCAGTTGTCGCAGCCTCATTGATAACCAAGGGGCTAAGGCCCTGCATAAACTGGCACACTCTAGCCTCCATAGTGGGAAACCTGTGAATAACATACTTAGACAGGCGCGCAAACTCAATGTGGTAATCCCACACACTCATGCTCCCTTGTTTCAGGTTCTCAAACTCAATGGCACGGGCTGCCTTTGTCTCGGCAGGCAAGAAATGATCCATAAAGGCATCCGTGAACTTACTCCACCTTGTTGGAGAGCTCCCCTCCTAGCGGAACTCCTCCAACAACTCAAACCAAGAATAGGCTACCCCTTTCAAGAGGTAGGAGGCCAACTCCACTCCCTCTGTCACAGTGGCATGAACAACCCGGAGAGTCTTGTGTATCATATCAATGAATTCCTGGGGGTCATCCTCGAGATTAGTACCCGTGAACACTGGAGGATCTAACTGAAGAAACTTGTTCACCATGAAACTAGAAGATTCCCCTGGCTGATTGAAGTAGGCCCAACACTCGATCTCTGGGCTTGAGAAGCCACTAACTAAGCCAACATCTATATGGCTCCCCTAAGATGCCCATCGAGAAAACCAGGACCGGAAGCTGAGGCTGGAGGTGGAACTAGAATATCGGTTGGAGGATTTGTTGCACCCTCATCATGTGTAGGAACTGGCACATCATGAGCAAGAAGAGTAGAATCAGGCGGGATAGTAATTGGGGGAATATCCTCACCCCTTGGGTGTTCACCCGCATCATTAATTATAGAATCAAAAACCACTCCTGGGGTAGCATTGGCTCCTTGGCCGGTTCTTGCCTTCTTCCTTGGCGCCATTTACTGAAAGTTAGAGCCATGCACTAGTCAAAGGAGGAGCAATCTTACAGTCAGCTTTATCGCATGATCAAGAACATCAAAGAAGGATACTATTTCTAAATGTCCAGGTAGCCTCCTAATTAGATGTGGTCGACAACACGCCGATAAGAAGGACTCTACTAGTCACGGCTCGGAGACATCCTAGGACACATTAAAACCTTAGGCTTTGATACTAAGTTTGTCATGCCCCAAACGCGAGAGCGCGACCAGCTCTCAACCGAGTGAACCCGGTTCAGCAAGCCTGTCGAACACTTTCTACCCAACACACCCATGATTTAAAGAGAATGCATAACTTGAGAATTAACCAACAAGGAGATCATGTAGACAATACCAAATACCTAAGTTAGTTTCTTCATTTAACAAGTCTTCAAAATAGTGTGTTTCACAACCATAGTTTACAATTAGGAGCATGTCATACGATTAGGAAATTTTTAGTTCAACTTTTCCCACACCAATACACGACCCACACTATGTCTACGGATCGTCTAAAAATGCCAAAGAGTACAATCGTAGTGCTGACAACAAGGCTCCGGCTATACCTCAAAACATGATAGTACATACGAAACAAAATATGCACAACCCTGGAATGAGATGGGGTTCACCAAGTCAGCTGGGAAGAATGATCACCGCTATGACTCGTTAATGGCCTCCACTGTGAAACCACCTGCATCTATTAAAGATTTAGCACCCCCGACAAAAGGGACGTTAGTACATATCGAATAGTACTAGTATGAAAACCAAACACCTAATCAACAACTTGAGAATACAACATGAATATGATGAATCTGGGTGACAATAGAATAGCATAGATGGCCATTGAAGCCAAATCATGTTTATCAAGAGTTGCCAACAACATTTAAAAATTTTAAGATGAAATCCTTTGTAACCATATTTAGGTAAAGCGGCCCGCCGCCTCACCCTAGTGTATGCAGGTGGAGGTGCAAGCACTATACCACATCTCTACTCAAGTGGCCCTGCCGCCTCACCCCAATGTGTGCAGGTGGTGTGTGACCACAGTACAAAAACCTACACAAAGCAGCTCTGCCACCTCACCCCAATATGTATGCGGGTGGTGGTGTAACAACAATACCCAAAATTTCACACAAAGCGGCCCTGCCACCTCACTCCAATGTGTATGCGGGTGGAAGTGTAACAACAATATCCAAAATTGCACACAAAGCGGCCCTTCCACCTCACCCCAGTGTATGCAGGTGGAGTTGTAACAACATTACCAAAAATTCCACACAAAGAGGCCCTGCTACCTCACCCCAATGTATGCGGTGGAGGTGTAATCCCAATCACAATCTCTACACAATTTGGCATATTAACTTTCTTATGAAACACGACTTGGAGTTACAATATTTAGATACACAATCCACAATTTGGAGCACATCCTCAGTTTAGTAGTACAACATGACAAAGGAATTTGAAACTTGAATTGAACATACATCTTTATCACAAGGCTTATTCCGAATAATCGGTACATAGTGAAAGTCTTGGAACTCACAAAAGTAGTGTGGGGATCAATTCTTAAAGAAGAGTTTAGCGGACATGCTTCAATTGAGCTTCCTTAAACTCTAAAATATTCCGTAATTCTTAACAACTTCAATCTATTTTAAAAATATAACAAATTGAACAAAAATAGGAAGATGATCATGGTTCCAACTCATTTGAGCATTTTATCAAACACTAGGTGTGCATTAAGGTTTTAAGGTCCCTTTATGGAGGATCCCATCATTCAACCACCCATTCTTTACCATGTTTATCTCACAATCTTCCTACACCCTTCGATGGCACATGGATGCAAAATAAACAACTCCCACGCCCAATAATTGTCTTGCTTATTACCCACTTTTAGTTAAATTTCAAAATTAAGAGTTAGGGTGTAGAATCATACCTCTAGGATGAAGACCTAGTGTACTTTCCTTGTTAATCTTTCAAGATTTGAGTAAGAATTGGTGGATGAAGCATAGGAACTCTCTTTCCCACTCTATGTCACTCCCTCTCTCTAGAAATATATGGTTTGTCCTCTTAAAATGATCCCCACGGGTGTCTTATTAGAGGGTTGAAAAATTAGAAAATAGGAGCCCCAACGCAAGTCTGCGGTCGCATACGGGACCACATATTGCTTCTACGGTACGGGAAGTGGGTTGCAAAATGGCCCTCCGGAACTGGGCAAGTCTGCCCCACTCTACGACTATTATACTGTCTGCAGACATGTTCTGCGCCCGCATAATGCGCCATAGAACCTCCATCCAAAAAATTTCAACTCCACAGCGCACTGTTCACCCCAAAAAGTTGGTATTGCGGCGAGCTTGTGAGGCCTACCTCAGCACCACAAAATCTCGAGTTTTAGGTGAAATCTTACGGGGCCTTACAATTATCATGCTAGGACCGTGAAATTAGCGATGCCAGGATTACCTAGGATTCAATGGAGAGGTTCTCTGGACTATGTTCCTAGTAGGGTGATTTCATACCTGAAAGCCCAACGGACGGTTGGGAAGGGGTGTTTTTCATATTTGGCTTTTGTGAGTGATGTTGGTGGTGATACTTCTACTATTGTTTCTGTTCTGGTACTGTGGGACTTTCCAGATGTATTTCCTATAGAACCACCGGGTATGCCGCCTGAAAGAGACATTTAATTTGGTATTGACTTGGTGCCAGGCACTCATCCTATTTCTATTCCTTAGTATCTTATGGCACCAGCAGAGTTGAAGGAATTGAAAGAGCAACTTCAGGAGCTTTTTGATAAGGGGTTCATTAGGACTAGTGTGTCGCCTTTGGGTGCACCGGTTCTGTTTGGGAAGAAGAATGATGGCACTATGTGTCTGTGCATTGACTATAGGTAGTTGAACAATGTTTCAATTCAGAACAAACATCGTTTGCCACGTATGGATGACTTATTTGACCAGCTTCAGGGAGCGAGAGTGTTCTCTAAGATTGATTTGAGGTCTGGGAATCACCAGTTATGGATTCGGGACTCAGATATTCTGATAACGACATTTAGGATCCTCTATGGTTACTATGAGTTCCTTGTGATATCTTTGGGGCTGACCAATGCCACAGCAATATTTAGGCATCTGATAAACAGTGTATTCTAGCCATATCATGATTTGTTTGTCAATGTATTGGCTTAGTTCGGTGGCATTCTTGGGGCATGTGGTTTTCAGTGAGGGGATTAAAAGGATCAAAAGAAGATTGAGGCGGTTTATAGTTGGCCCAGACCGTCTTGAGCTACTGAAATTCTGAGTTTTCTCGGCTTGGCAGGATATTATCGTCGCTTCGTGGAGGGTTTCTCATCCATTACAGGCCTTTGACCAGGTTGACCCAGAAGGGTGCACCATTTAGGCGGTCGGATGAGTGTGAGGAGAGCTTTCAAAAGTTCAAGACTTCCTTGACCACAAGTCGAATTCTAGTTTTGCCTTCAGCATCGGGTTCTTATATAGTGTATTGTGATGCTTCTCGGATTAGTATTGGGTGTGTTGTGATATAGGAGGATAGAGTGATTGCTTATGCTTCACGCCAGTTGAAGTCTCATGAGAAGAACTGCCCTGTTCATGACATAGAGTTGGCAGCCATCGTTCATGCATAGTAAATTTGGAGGCATTATCTCTATGCCGTGTCTTGTGAGGTATTTGCAGATCACTGGAGTCTTCAGCACTTGTTCAAGCAAAAGGATCAAAATTTGGGGCAATAGAGATGGTTGGAGCTGCTAAAGGACTATGATATTACCATTTTGTATCATCCCAAGAAGGCCAATGTGGTGGCCAAATGCCTTGAGTAGGAAGGCGGTGAGTAAGGGTATCTTGCATTTATTCCCATTAGTGAGAGACCGCTTGCATCAAATGTTCAGCCTTGGCCAACTAGTTTGTGAGGTTAGATGTTTCAGAGTGTAGTCAGGTTCTAGCTTTTGTTGTTTCTTAGTCTTCCTTATATGATCACATCAGTATGATGACCCGCATTTGCTTGTCCTTAAGGACATGATTCTGCACGGTGATGCTAAGGAGGTTTCTATTGAGGATGATGGGGCATTGCGGATACATGGTCGGATTTGTGTGCCCAATGTAGATGGGTTACGTGAGTTGATTCTAAAGGAGGCCTACAGTTCACGGTATTCCATTTATTCGGGTGCCGCAAAGATGTACCAGGACTTCAGGCAGCACTATTTGTGGAGGAGGATGATGAAAGACATAGTGGAGTTTGTAGCTCGGTGCTTGAATTGTTAGCAGGTGATGTATGGGCATCAGGGGCCGGGCGGTTTGCTTCAGAGGTTTGAGATTCCGGAATGGAAATGAGAGCGTATCCCCATGGACTTCGTAGTTGGACTCCCACGGACTTTGAAGAAGTTTGATGCTATTTGGGTGATAGTGGACCGACTGATAACATTTTATTCTAGTTGGGACTACCTATTCTTCAGAGCAGATTGCTGAGATCTATATCCTCGAGGTTGTTCGGCTTCATAGTGTGCCGGTGTCTATGATTTCAAATCGGGGTACGCAGTTAACATACTAGTTTTGGAGAGTAGTGCAGCGAGAACTAGGCACACGAGTTGAGTTGAGTACAAATTTCCACCCTCAGACGGATGGACAGTTTGAGCGCACCATTAAGATATTGGAGGATATGCTACGCGCTTGTGTCATGGATGTCGGGGGTTCTTGGGATCTATTTTTGCCGCTTGCAGAATTTGCCTACAACAACAGCTACCAATCGAGTATTTAGATGGCTCCATATGAGGCCTTGTATGGGAGGCAGTGTCGGTCTCCAATGTGTTGGTTCGAGCCGGATGAGGCTAGGCTATTGGGTACTGACTTTGTTCAAGATGATTTGGAAAAAGGTTAAGTTGATCAGGATCAGCTTCGGACGACATAGTCTAGATAGAAGAGCTGTGCCGATCGAAAGCTTCATGATGTTTCTTACATGGTGAGGGAGAAGGTATTGCTAAGAGTTTCGCCCATGAAGGGTATTATGAGGTTCGGCAAGAAGGGGAAGTTGAGCCCTCAGTATATTTGCCCTTTTGAGGTGCTTGAGAGGATTTGGGAGGAGGCTTACAAGTTTGCATTGCCACCTAGTTTATTGAGTGTTTATTCAGTGTTTCATGTTCCATGCTCCGGAAGTAGTTTTGGGATTTGTCTCATGTTTTGGACTTCAGCACGCTTCTGTTAGATAGGGATTAGACTTATGATGTGGAGCCGGTGCCCATTCGGGATTGGCAGGTTTTGAAGTTGAGGTCAAAGAATATAGCTTTAGTAAGGGTACGGTGGAGAGGTTAGCCAGTCGAGAAAACTACTTGGGAGGCCAAGTGGGAGATATAGAGCAGATATCCACACCTATTTGAGACTCTAGGTATGATTCTAGGCCCGTTGGAGGATGAATATTTGTCTAAGAGGTGAGAATGTAATGAGATGACCGGTCGTTTTGAGTATTATAGCCCCTTCCCCAACCTTATTTCTTATTTTATGCTCATTTGTTGTTATGTGACTTTCCGGGGTGGCTGGTTTGGTTCCGGGGATGTTTCGGAATGAGTTGGGACACTTAGTCCAAAGGTTGGAAACCTAAGTTGAAAGAGTTGACCGGATGTTGACTTATGTGTAAATGACTCTAGAATAGAGTTTTTATGGTTTCAATAGCTCTGTATGGTTATTTTGTACTAGGGAGTATATCCGGATATTTATTTGGAGGTCCGTAACTTATTTTGGCTTGAGTTGGCGAAAGTTGGAAAAGTTGAAGTTTGAAGAGTTGAGAAGTTTGACCGAGAGTTGACTTTGTGGTTACCGGACGCGGATTGTGGTTTTGGAAGTTGGAATACGTCCTTTGTATCATTTACTAATTGTGTGGAAAATTGAGGTTAATCGGAGTTGGTTTGGTATGTTTCGACATTAGTTTTGGAAGTTAGAAGTTCATAAGTTCATTAGTCATGAATCGATGTGCGTTTCATGGTTTTGGTGTTGTTTTATGTGATTTGAGGCTTCAAGCGAGTTATATGATGTTTTAGGACATGTTGGTACATTTGGTTGAGGTCCTAGGAGCCTCGGGTATTATTTGCATCATGTTCAGCTCATTTTTGGATATGTTGGACTGCTGTCATGACTGTTGCAGGTTTCCTTATACGCGATTGCGAGTAGTATTCCGCGATTGCGAAGGACTGTTTGGGTTACTGGGGAATTTTTTCTACATGTTCACGAGAAGGGGTCTGCAATCGCGAAGCTTGGGGAGTCAGTGCTACGCGAACGCGTGTGTTGGGTCGCGTCTGTGAAGAAGGAAGGAGGAGGCTATAAAGTTCACGCAAGTGTTCTTCGTGATCGTGTGATGGAGTCCGCGATCGTGTAAGTTGATGATTCTGTGCATCATGCTTGCAATGGTTTGTATGCATTTGCGAATAGTAATTTGAGGGAAGCCTATTTTTGTTCTTCGCGATTGCGAGGGACTTCCCACTATCGCGAAGAGGAGCATCTAGGCAGAATATAAGATTTTAAAAACGAGGTTTAGAGTATTATTTCGTATTTGGACTGGGAACTCATATTGAGACTATTCTTGGAGGGATTTTCAAGGAAGTTATTGGGGTAGGTGATTCTAACTTGGATTTTGTTAATATACATGAATCTATCATTGTTTTACCATCTAGTTAGTGTTTGGGGATGAAAGAATTGGGAAAAATTGTAGAAACTTCACAGGCTTTAATTTGGAGATTTGAAGGTCGAGCTAAGATCAAATTAAGTAATATTGGTATGGTAGGACACATTGTTGAATGGGTGTTCGGAATTAATAAATTTTGTTGGATTCCGAGACATTGGCCCGGGGTTGACTTTTGCGTTGACTTTTTAACTTTTGTTAAAGAACCTGGCTTTATCATATGGAATTGATTCCATAGCTTTTTTTAATCGTATCGAGTTGTTTGTGGCTAGATTCGAGTCGTTCGGAGGCGATTCACGAGGAAATGCCTTGTTGGACTAGAGATTTGCACAGTTTGAGGTAAGTAATAGTTCTAAACTTGGTTCTGAGGGTATGAATCCCTGAAATATGTGTTATGTGGTTGGTATTGAGGTGACGCATATATTAGGTGATGGGCGTGCACCATAGTAATTGTGACTCGGTTGTTCTGTGGGACTGTGTAGTCATCTAATCTTGTTATTATTCATGTATTCTCCGCGTGTTAGAGAAATGGAGCTGTGATCCGTGTTAGAAATCGTGCTTAGGCTATATGCTGGTATTGTTGGGACCCACGGAGGTCGTGTTGCTATTGAATTATTTTCTTAATTTGCAATTATGTACTAAAGTCACATCGATCATTTGCATATCATATCTCACCGTTGCCTTTCATTGATACATCATATTATCCTTTTTCGGCTAATTTTCATGAGATTTGTAAGCCTGATTGATGACTGAGTTGGGGCCTGAGAGTCGTGTTATGAGTGAGGTATGGATCGGGCTGCTTGCCGTAGCAGGCCTTCTTGGATTTATATATATTATTATTATGGATCGGGCTGCATGCCGCAGCACACCTTATAGGCTTTATATAATATTATTGTGGGATCCGGTTGCATGCTGTAGCTGACCAGATAGGCTTTATGTTAGCGCTTGGGCAGGATCTACCCCTCCCGAGTTTGACATACCAGTAGTGAGCGCAGGTACCGTACAATGCTTAGTAATTGAGTGTGATGAGTGGGAGTTGAAGTAGTAAGATTGAGTACTCTGAGAGCGTGAGTACATGAGGTTATCATTGTGATGCATTAAATGTGAAATGCACATTTGAGATGTAGGTATAGAGATATAACATTTCTCATATTAGTCACACTTGGCATATTTTATCCCTGTTGATCTTAAACTACGAAACTTGAAAGCATGTGTACATTTCTATGCTGTGTACAAACTGATTTTGAGTTTTCTCTGAGATATTACTGTCATTCTTCCTATCATATATGTACTGTTAAAAATCTGGATTTGGAGTGTACCTATCTGAGCTCATCAATGCTTTCAGCCGAAGGATAGTCCTATAAGTTATTGAGTACGTTAAGTCGGTTGTACTCATACTACACTTTACACTTCGTGTGTTGATCCAGGTACTTCTGGACACGGCGGTTACTAGGCTTGGAGCTTTAGTTGCTTGGAGCATTTTGAGGTATTTGCCTTGATGCCTATAGACCTTGACTCTCCTTCTTTTAAGTTTATTAGCACTGTCCTATCTTTCTAAACAATTGTTTTTAGCAGTTAGACTGTATTATCATTTAGATGCTCATGTACTCAGTGTCACCCGAATTTTGGGGAATTTTTTATTGAGTCACGGTATTCTCTTATCAGTTATTTATGGGATTTTCATTATTAAGCTTATTTCATTATGTTTTCAATTTATTGATGCGTGGTTATTTGTGATTGACGGCTTGCCTACTATTGCGATAGGAGCGATCACGACATGTTAGATTTTAGGTCGTGACAATTTGGTGTCTGAGTCTAGGTTACATAGGTCTCACGAGTCATGAGTAGGTTTAGTAGAGTCTTGCGCATCGGTACAGAGACACCTGTACTTATTTTCGAGAGGCTGCCTAACCCTTAGGAGAACTTCACTTTCTTGTATTTTTGTTGTGCTGATTTGTTGATTCCAGAAACTGAACTTCTTCTAGTCTGATCTTTTGATGGTAGGCGAGAAACCCATATTTTAGTCATAGTTTGCACTCTAATCAAAACATTTTACTTGTGTTTGAGCTTTAATAATGGTAATTTGCGCTTTTTACATGTTTTATGCCTTGCAGGAGATGATTCCGAGCTATTAAGATAATTTGGAGCTAACATAAACAAGTTGGAGCTTTGAAGTCTGATTAAATACCAAGCAATTAGGTCGGGATCACGTTCAGGGGTCGAGGACTAAGTTTGGATGTCAAAAAGTGTGAAAAGAAAATTACTCTGAGAATATTGCACTAACGCGCTGCACCATGCGTAGCCGGCGCGAGGCGCTAGTGCAAAATTCGTATAGAGTGAAAAAATAGGCCTCTGAACTTTTCCACTAATGTGGCGCATGGTGCACCGCCCGATGCACCGCGATAGTGTATTTTGTCGTTCAACTTTTCCCACTTCGGCTTGGAAGGATAGTTTCGTTCGGGCCCATTTCTACAAGGTATAAATTCAACAAGAACACAAATTTTAGTGGAATTTTTGTTTACCGTGAAAATGATAACAACAATTAAATTTGTAAATGGGATTCTAAAAATACGTGATCTATTCCCGAGCTAGTTTGAAAGGGTGATTAGTGCTAAATGTGGAGTAAAAACAGTAAAGATCGAGCTAGCCAAAAACGATAATCGAACCAGTAAGGGATGTTCCCGGGCTTAGGACAAGCCAGTAGATACCTCGGGTCCAGGCCTCGAGCCTACCTCGGGCCTATCGAAGATAACCTTATCGAGGGTAATCGGGAAGGGGATAACAGATAAGTATATGCACACAAGGCTTTATACCGTCAATCTTGAGCTAAATGATGAAGAACAAATGAAGAACAATAAAATGTTAGGGCGACCTTGGGGTCGAAGAACACTGATAATTTAGAAGAAAGAGAGAGAGAGAGAGTTTATTGCTTATTGGAGAAGTGGAGCAACATCAGTCCTCTACAAGGTAGGATGAGTCCCCCTTATATAGGTGAGGGGACTCGATAAAGTAAATATATATTAATTGCAAGGGTACAAAGATGGGAAGGCCTGACGTAAGTCCTCTCAGTAGGCTCTTAGATAGGTCATACCCGTCAGGTATAGCCATGCGCTTAGGAGATTTCCTTTCTTATCCTGACCTCGGGCCCTGCTTCCTTCGATTCGGACCTCGACGAGCCCTGAAATCGGGAACTTGATCGTGGCCTTCCTCCCTCGGGGTCTCGGGATTGCGATTTTACCGCGTACAGATAGTCTCCGCATTTCTCATGACGAAGTGATGGGAATTGATCTTGACACTCGACTCCTCGAGCTCCTTTTAGCGATGCTAAAATGGCAATTCAGATCGCGGCGCGATCTTCCGTGAAAGATGGCGTGTTTCATAGATCTCCGCTCGATGTCCTATCATTTTCGTTCCTCGAGGCAAAAGTGCTGCTGTCGGTTCATTTTTTCAAAGAGGTAGTAATTACACCCGTCGGTCAATTTTTTAGAGCATCGATGATCGTGGCGTTTCTCCTCTATAAATGAGAGCGTTTTGTGGCATTGTATCCTTCGTCTCAATACTTCTGCTGGTATGCTTTGCTTCTTCCTTCCCATCTTCTTTTACCTTTGATTGACACGATGGAAGATTTCTATCTCAAGACTGTTTGGAGGAGTTCTCCCGGGCCGCGTCGAGGCCTTCTGCCGGGGCCTCCCTTCGTTCAGCATAAACATGCTGTCCAGATATTGCTGCGGTCGTCGGCATGTAGGTCGTTGCTGCTAGCGTCGACCCGAGATAGTGTTGAGTGGAGAGTTGGTTTCACCTTCACGTAGATGGCCATTCGGAGTATGCACCGCTGCTCAAAAGGGGGCTCGGAATACCCACCGCTGCTCACCTTCATCCCCCGGCTCAACGTGGAACTCTGCCCCTAGCTGGGAGCTTGCACGGCTTGATGCTCGAAGAAGAGTATTCGAAGCAGTCGTACAAGTGGGACCAAGGATTGTTCGGCCCATCATCTCTCCGGTGCTTCCTTTGCAAATGCGGGTCCTCGAGCTACGGAGAACTATTGCATTTTTTCATCCCTTCCTGCTCCATTCGCCTTCTTTTTCGTCTTCTTCCCTGAAGTGCTACTTTGAGGGACCGGGGGGAGACTGTCGAAGGCATGCCCTCGGGGGTAGAGTAGGTTGTAGGTCTTTTCTTCATGTATCCTCTTTTGGCGTATCTGTATTGGGAACCCTTTGTAGGCTTTACACTTCATATGTGATGACCCTCCGGGACTTTGTAATCGATCGCCGTGACCCTTCGGGGGCTGTTGTACTTGAAAACTTCATAAATGAGAAATGAACTTTGTTGACTTCTGCTTCTGATGTCGCTTTGTTTCTGTATGCTTACATGCCTTTCGAGGCCCTTCGAATGTATCCTTTTGTTTATGGGCCGTTGTAGCTTGCTGTAGCTCGTTCTAGTCTCCAGCTGATTGGCAAGGCTCTTCCCCGCTTTCTTTTTCTCGTACTTTGGACTGATGGAAGGCCTACCGGATAAGCTTGAGTTATCGGAGCCTGCAGGATCATTTGGGGATCTTGTATCAAATTTCGGGGCCTTCGGGGGCGATGCCCCGGGTGAGGATCATCCTTGGGTGCCTCGTTGGGCCCTGTTGATTTTGATGTGGATAACTCTTTCAAAGAGTGTGAGGTTGGCTCCTGTTTGAGGAGTTTGCCTACATGCGGGGCGCTTCCTCGGGGCCTTGTCGAGCTTTGGAGATCGGAGCTTCCCGGGCCTGCTCCTCCGGAGAAGGAATCGTGATCCCGGGCGCGCGCCTCGCGTATGGCACTAGCGCCATGGAGCTCAATGCGATCCTGCTTCTTGACGGATGGAGGTTCCAAATGCGAAACGTCGCCTGGAACATGGAGATCATTCGTTTGGATCCTCGAGCTTGGTTGTCTGTTGGAGGATGTTCCTTGGGTTGGGTATTGACTCGTCGATCCGTATCGAGGCCATTGGCTTCCTGGAGCTTACATATGGTAGGTGACTTTTTCCACTGTCTTTTGTATATAAGAGGTGTAGCTTTGGCCTCTTTGTAAGACTTTGCTATTTTTTGGGCAGCTGTTCTTCCGTCTCGACATAGGGCTCCCTATCTTATAAAGCGCGAAGAGCGTCTGTGCTTCTTCGCTTTATTTCGTTAGTTCTGCTTCAGTTATGGCGACCACTTCGGAACCGTCAAGGCAAGGGGTAGGGAATGTCGTTCCCGGTGTTGGAGAGTCGAAGGGCTTCGCTCTGGAGACGGCGTCCTTGATGAGAGAGGGATGCCTGGAGAAGGCGAGGCAATACTGTGGGTGGAGCGAGGGGATGACATTGTGGGTGTTTTCCCTTCGCGAAGGCATTGCAGACTCTGCTGATGGGTTTTTGAGTGTGTACTTGTACCCTTTCGCATTTGGCCCTCTTCATAAGGTCGTGCTCGACCTTTGCTCGAAGTATCGGGTTACCTTGGCGCAAATTCATCCGTCACTTTGGCGGACGGTGTTGATGATGAGATTTTTCGCGAAGAAGGCCGGACTTGAGTTCACGCTTGACCATCTCATCAGGCTGTACCGGGTTTCCACCATCGAGGACTGCTAACCTTGAGGGATCGCTCGTCCATGCCCTTCGTTGTTGACGATGATGAAGGTGGAGATCGAGGGTGGGCTAGTTGGTTTGTCCGAGTCAGGACGGCCGATGTCATCCCTGAGGAGTTCCTGCCGTTCCCCTAAGGGTGGAATCACGCATGTAAGTGGGGCGCTTTGCCTTTCCTTCATTTTCCGTTCATAGCAAAAATCGGCCAAGTAATCAGTGTTACTTCCCTTGTTGCAGCAACTTCGTGGATGCCGGGCCAAGTTCATGATTTTCCCAGCTGGGTTCGGCGACTGGTGACCCATTCGTCTTGCGACGAACGCAGGTGGCGAGCCATGTCTCGCATCAGGTGGGGAGTGTACCATCGAGGTACGTGCGTATGTTGCTTTTCTCTCGCTGATATGTGCTCGAGGCGACATTTTCCCATCTCCTTTAAGCTTGATTCACTATTCTTTGTAGATATCGGGCGGTTCCTCGAGGCGAGGCAGCGCTTTCCCGGAGAGGAGATGGAGTTGTCGGCCTCTGAGCCGTGAGACGGTAGCAGCAAGAGGGACCGGGACCCATCATGCGAAGGAGCTTTTAGTGGCACTGGCCGACCGCGTGCTTCTGGAGACGGGGCATCGCCCGAGTCAGCTGTCCCCGGGGTACGTGTTTCTCGGCAAGCGGCTCCCTCGAGTGAGCATGTTACGCCTGGGGCCGGTTCTTTTGGGGTTGCAGGAGAAGTACTATCAGGAGCGTGTTCTGATCTGGAGGAAATCTGCCGTCTTCACTTCGCGGTGAGTTAGTGCATATTTCTTTCATATCCCGCATCTTCCTCCTCTTATTGAATCTTACCTGCGCAGGCCTGTGATAGGCTTAAGTCCGAGTTGTCTCGTCAAAAGGCCAAGTTCCAGAGGATTCGGGATGAGGGAGAATCCCTTAGGCTCCTTTGCAAGGAGAAGGAAGCTGAGCTGCAACATTGGCGATATGAGGCGTATTGAAGCTCGAACTATGAGAGCTATTTGATGGAGCAGGTAACTTTCTGTAGTGTGTTATTTGCTTCTTTTTAATTTTTAAGGCTAACTTCTTCTTGCCGTGTTAGCTGCAAAAAAAGACAGAGGCCATGGAGTACCTCAAGGGTGAGGTGAACCGTGTCAGAGCAGCCTGTGAGGAACTGAGGGGCTAGGTGCAGGCTCAAGCCTTGGAGGAGGTGAGGGCTTCATCCAAGATTCCTGCCTTCGAGGCCCAGCTCAACTTGTCCCGAAGTAACGCCAAGGTTCAAGCGGATATGATCTAGAAACTGGAGTCTGAACTCTCGAAGGTCAGGGGCAAGATAGTTGATGCCCAGGCGGAATCGGTGCTGAGCCGAACCAGGGCAGATCATGAGATGGCGATTTGCATAAAGGAGGCTGCCGATGCCCAATCTAAGTTGAGGCAAGCCCTTGATCATGAGAAGAGGATCAAGGAATATGTTCGTTGCCGATCTCGAAGAGAAGTGTTCGAGGAGGTTTGAGCGAGAGGCTTTATCCTCTCGCAGGAATTGGCTCAAGCAAGGGCGGACGAGCGTGAAGCTCGGTCACTCCTCGCGGGTGTTGCAGTGGACGATCTTGACGGGTTGTAGCCTTTCGGTACAAAGTATAGCTCCTACTATTTTGTATCTTGGTCTATGGCGCGCGCAGAGCGTGCCTGTAGACGGAGAATGTTTTTGTCGTAGGTAATGTTAGGAGAATTTCAAAGCGTTATTCTTTTTGTACCTTTTTCTGTCGTTGCTCTTTATCGTGTAGATTGGTTTGTGGGATCGCTCCCTGAGCCGTACCATGGCTCGGACTCTGATTGGCCTTCCGATTTTTTCCCTTCTTCATGAGCGAAGGGTGATGACCCTCTGTGCTCCTGGACCAAAGCGTTCTTGCGGGCGCGTGGCCTGGGGATTTGTCGCGACTATTGATAGCGTCATCAGGGCCGTGCTTTTAGGCGTATAGTGATTGAATTGCTCTCGGGTTCAGTCTCCGAGTCGGGATCCCGACTCGAGCTTATCTTACCCTTAAGCCCGCTTGGGCTGGTGGTAATGACTTTCATTCTCTGTCCTTGGTCGTTCGGCGATTTTCCGGGTCAGTCTCCGAGTCGCGTTGCGACTTGGGCTGTAATTGACCCTTGAATCTTATTTGAGCTTTCGATCAGTGGTGATAGCCTTTCTGCTGTTTGGTCATTGAGACCTTTTAGTTTGAGGCCCGGAGGCATGCCCATTTGGCGACAGTGGCACTTATGTTGCTGGGTCGTAGAGACCTTTCGATATAGTGCCCGGAGGCTCGCTTAGCCGACGACAATGGCACTTACGCTGTTTGGTCGTATAGACCTTTTGATATGAGGCCCAGAGGCTTTGCTTAGTCTAACTATTTTGGATCCGGTCTCCGAATCGGGTTACGATTCGAGCTCACTTTAATCCTCAAGCTGTCAATTTTCAATTTGATGTTCGTAGAGACCTTTCGGTGTGAAAAACGGAGGCTTTGCTTAGCTGGCGACAATGGCACTTACGCTATTTCGATGTGAGGTCTGGAGGCTTTTTGTAGGCTTTGTTTCCTCTCGTTAAGGTCTTATTAATTATTTTGCCTGACCCGTCGTCTGTTCTAAAAGAACCTCGATTTTCAAGTCGTAATCGGTGATGTTGAGCACCTCGAAAGGTTCATAGCCCATAGGTCGAGTAGATCGACGCCTTTTTGATTTTGGAGCCAACGTGGTCGGGACTCGTTTGTTGCCTGTTGAGGGAAGCCTGTGTTTTAACCGGTTCTTTCCAAAGTAGATTCGGAGGATTTTTTTAGCAACAGTCGGGCGTCCTCGAGTCGCGTTTCCGAAGTAGTTTTACGCTTCCACATCGAGGGTATGCCCTTTAGGGATTCTTACAAATGCGACGTGTAGCCTAAACTGCGGGATTTTTCATTCCTGTTTAGGTCTTACAATTTATCATGCATGTTGAGGTCTTACAGTTGAACATGCCTATTGAGGTCTTACATTTTAGGGAGAATAGATCTGGTTTTGCCGAGGCTGCCCATTAGTGTCTTACCATTTAGGATTTTCCAGTGTGTGGCGATTGGCGACAGTCTCCGAGTTGTCGAGTTCGCTTGAAGACAGCTTCTCGTGAGCTCGGAGCTGTTTTCCGGAGGCTTGGTGAGCCCGGAGTTCCGACCCTGGGGTCGTGCAAGTTGTCGAGTTGCTCATGGTGAGTCTCCGAATATATCGGATCACTTTAGGCCTGAAGACCGCCTTTCTATAGTCTTGCGGCCATATCGCGAGGGCTTTGTGAGCCCGGAACCTCGAACCTGCGGTCGCGAGGGTGCCGAATTGATTAAGTGTCGGAGCATTTCGAGACGTATTTGATGTAGAGGTTTTTTGTTGGGGATAAGCCGAGATATTTTTCTTCGAGGCGTCGAATGCTTGGAAAATACTCTTTATTGCTTGGAAAAAATATAAGTTGCAAAATACATGTTGTTCTGTTGTTATGAGTCTGGTCTACATGGGTGTGACTCCCCTGATTATCCGATGTGTTTGCATGGTTCCATATTGGAAAAGAGAGAGAGATCGCGGACTTGTTGGGTCCCTTCCCTGGGGACGTGCAGTCCTGCTAATAATCTTGTTGGCGGAACCCTCTTCCTGATAGAAACCCGATCGAGGAAAGAATGCCAGGTGGCCCCATGGCGGCCGCGGATCCTCAAATCGGGATCCAGAACCATTGAATGCCTCGGCTGCGTGCCTGCATACAGAGTAGCAACAAGAAAAGAACAAGGGAAATGACAAAAGAATGATGCGTTCCTGGGAGTATGCCCCTCGGCAGCCGTATTCCTCGTCCGGCCAGGCCGGGTCGAAGACGCGAGTGCTCTTACCCTTTGACCTTATTTGAGGATAACGCCGGCCATGGGCGTAAGGCGAGGAATCTCCCTCTATCGCTTGTAGCCAGATGCTTTGGCTCCGCGTCAATTGTGGAGTTTCACACCCTTGGAGGAGTAGGGCTGGGGTTCTGTCTCGGGCGACGTATTCGCCGTTGTCTGCACAAAGCGTCTGCATCCTTTGTCACCTGAGGTATTAGCCCGAGCTCGGGCGGGCCGCGCTGGGGAAGCAGTTTGGATGTTGTGGCAATCGCCATTGGGGACACATTAGCGGTCCGGCGCGAGGGCGACATTGGTCCAGACTGTCCTATTGGCTTTGGCCCGACATTGTCGGTACATCTTTGGCTGATATACCTGTAATCATTAATGTATGTTTTAGTTGAAAATGAGCTCGAACGAAAGAAGGGATTAACAATACGTTAATGCGATGCCGAGGTGGAGTCTCGGCGTCCTTTTTCATCGAGCGAGAGGGTGTCTTTGGGGAGTGCTCCCCGAGATCATCCCCTTCTGGCGACGGGCGCTTGCACTCTACTTTTTACGGATCTTAGTGGGGTAATGGTCTTGACGATATGCCGCGGCTTGCCGACTCTGCTTTGTTCGATTTCCCCTTGTCCGTTGAGCTGGATCCGGGTTCGCTTGCCTGGCGATGCTTCGTGGTCACCTTTGTTGGATGGCGTACTTGCTGCTCTCTTGGGTATATAACTCCGATCATTTCGTGGCTCTCGTGGCGGGCCACAGTTTCCTTGGAGGGATTTTGGTCGAATAGGTCTGAGCCACCCGGAGTTCCCGGCTTCACTTATGGTGACGACTATGCTTTGAACTGTAACGTTGAAGTCAAACTTTATCGGGCGAGGTTTCCTTTCCGGTTGCGTTTCGTTTCATTCGGTATCATTGGGAGTTCCTCGAAGGTGTCATCTTCGGGCCACCGCCTTGTTGTCGCGAGATGCGCTGTGCCTCAGATTGTTTCTTCCATTCGCGCCATATGGACGATGACTCCGTTCGTTCGGTGCCGGCTTCTCTGTTGGGGATCTGCCTGGATACGCCGATCCAGTGGGGATCTCTCGAGGGTTATCTGCGGCTCTGACTTGGGTCTGGTGTTGGTTGCTGGTATATGACCAAGCCTCGACCGGATATCCGACTAAGCTTTGCTCGAATTGCTCCGGAGATACCGGGTATGCTTTGTTTGGGTTTTGGGCGAAGGCCTATGCCACCATACTATTCGGGACCAGGAGTGGTCTCATTTGTCTTGTTGGATAGCGGGGCGCGGCTTCCCGTGATATTTTATTTCTTCTTCTTCTCCCGGCCTTCGATGCATTGAGCTCTTCTGGCATTATTCCAATGGCGTTGGCGTGTGTTTCCACGGATTGCGATAGTATGGTGAGTGAGTTTCCGAGATCGGATGTCGAACAATGATGCCGCGTCGCGGTTTCTTTTGGGGGAATTTCTTCAAATCTACTCATCGGGGCAGGCCCGAGTTCTCCATTTTGAGGGTCGTCGTTCCTGAATGGGCGTGCGTGAGTGGTGATGTACCTGTGAGGACCTGGGGGTCCTGTCATCCCCAGGGAATTTCGTTGTTTCTGACTTATGCGAAATGAGTCCTGGACCATATCCCCGGGAGACGGTTGCTGTAGGAGTCTCCGCGATCGTGAGTCGATCTTTTCGATAATTTCCTCCAGCATCTTTGCCGTTACAGGATAGGTCGTTGGTTCGTCGTTGCCCGATACCTTGGATACAGGCTCGGGGCGAGTAGATATTTTGGGTGCTATCGCGCCAAGAGCCTTCGGGCGGCTCTGCAGCTGAGAGATATCCAAATGTTGTTCCTGCAACATTTCAAAAATAACACGTAGATCAACTTCCCATTCTACCGGGGCTGGGATTTTTCGAGTTTCCCGTAGGTTAGCGTGTTGCGTGCCGTCGTTGAAGCGCAAAACTTCATTACCCCGCTGTGCAGCGTATGAATCCATATCCACTCAGACCGATCTAGATGCGTTATCGGGGTCCTGCGGTGTCGCGCCAGCCGTTAGGGTGGCCACATTGTTTTCCTTGCGATTTGTGGGGTTATCATCCTCGATTTCCCTTATCGAGCTGACCATTAACCTGAAATCGAAAGGTCTTGGGCAAGAAAAAGTGTGAGAGATATCGTGCGTTTAAGTGACGAAACTAGCAAGAAAATAATCACTATTATTTTTAGCCCCACGGTGGGCGCCAAACTGTTTACCATGAAAATGGTAACAATAATTAAATTTGTAAATGGGATTCTAGAAATACGTGATCTATTCCCTAGCTAGTTTGAAAGGCTGATTAGTGCTAAATGTGGAGTAAAAAATGTAAAGATCGAGCTAGCCAAAAACGATAATCGAACCAGTAAGGGATGTTTCCGGGCTTAGGACAAGCCAGTAGATACCTTGGGGCCAGGCCTCGAGCCTACCTCGAGCCTATCGAAGATAACCTTATCGAGGGTAATCGCGAAGGGGATAACAGATAAGTATATGCATACAAGGCTATATACCGTCAATCTTGAGCTAAATGACAAAGAACAAATGAAGAACAATAAAATGTTAGGGCGACCTCGGGGTCGAAGAACACTGATAATTTAGAAGAAAGAGAGAGAGAGAGAGAGAGAGAGAGAGAGAGAGAGAGAGTTTGAGAGTTTATTGCTTATTGGAGAAGTGGAGCAACATCAGTCCTCTACAGGGTAGGATGAGTCCCCCTTATATAGGCGAGGGGACTCGATAAAGTAAGTATATATTAATTGCAAGTGTACAAATATGGGAAGGCCTGACGCAAGTCCTCTCAGTAGGCTCTTAGTTAGGTCAGACCCGTCAGGTGTAGCCATGTGCTTAGGAGATTTCCTTTCTTATCCTGACCTCAGGCCCTGCTTCCTTCAATTCGGACCTTGACGAGCCCTGAGACCGGGAACTCGATCGTAGCCTTCCTCCCTCGGGGTCTCGGGGAAGGCTTCTAAAATGTCTTTGATAGCAAAATCAAGTCTTCTGATTTTACCGCGTACAATTTTCTACCTAGGAAGCTTTGGGAGAGCGTTGGAGGCTAAAAGACACAACATTTCATCATCTTTCCATCAATTCAATATAGGAGTTTGGATTGTAACGTTAGATTGATGTTTTCTTATTCTTTAATTATATTTGTGATAGCTTCCTCCATGATTATGGAGTAGTTTCCCTTAGGGTTTGACATATATGGTGTCTTGATAAATCTTTGTGGATTTTAACTCTAGTTGTTTTCTTGAATTAGTTTATGGAGCTTAGAATTGTTGCAACTTTATTCAGAGGTCTATTTAATCGAAAGAGGAATATTTTTGTGATTATCTTTGCATTATTTTTTTTGATTTAGTTCATTGATTCTCTTAAGAAATCGAAAGAGGTTGTTGAACTGTTGATTAAATCAAGTTAGGAGAATATTCAAGAGGCGTTATCCTAAAGACTAATCCATTAACGCATGCTTGCATAATTTCACAACGTTTATATTAGTTCAGCTCATAGAGTTAAGATTTAATCGAGAGAGGAGTCTTGACTACACGTTTGAACTAATCACCGAGTGAATTCGTGAGAATTATTAGAACATTAGAGTGAATTAAACTAGAGTTAAATCCCAAATAGCTATCTTGCACCTTTCCCGTCAAACCCTTATTTCTTACATAGATAAGAAACCAACTCTGCTAATCTCTAGTTCTTTGCAGTCAATTGCCAATTGCATTACTTTAGTAGTTAATCGTAGTTCGTAATCAATCCATATCAAGTTTTGATCATCCTAAAAACCAAATAAAGCAGAAATTACTAGAGCATTGTTTAAATCCAATCCCTATGGAGACGATAATTAAACTATACTATCTTTGGCTAGCGAACATCAAATTTCATGTTGTATTTTGCACTCGTCAAATTTTGGCGTCGTTTCCAGGGATTGGACATCAATAGTGTTTAAAGTTAGTTTTTGGTTTAGGAACCAATTTTATTTTATTCTTCATGGGTTTTCTCTTCAGTGTGCAAGCAACAAGTTAGGCTATTTTATGTATGACTCGATCTTCTTCTAAGGAAGTGATTTCATATGGTCCATAGGCGGAAAAGCGCCTGCGACAGTTAAGGAAAGAGAAAGAACTCACACAAAAATTCTTGGCGTAATCTTCAATCCAAGAGAACATGGCTACGAATGGTGAGGATATAGTTTATTTGGCTGCACGGGAAGTAGCACAAGAGGAAGTAGCCGCACGGGTAGCTACTGAAGTAGGTCTCAGAGCTGATAAAATGGTTGACAGGAATGGAGGACGAAGATTCAACCTGAACCGACCTCTGGTTGAAGACGAATTTAAAAATAATATGCCTAGGCATGGACGATCACTAGGAGACTACGCCAGGCCAGTCTACAACAAGGAGTATCTAGTGTGAGACTCCCCCCGATCATAACAAATAATTTTGAGATTAAGCAAGGGCTACTTCAGACCATTCAGAACAATTGTGTCTTCCGTGGAAAACCTAATGAAGATCCAAATACTTATTTGGTGGATTTTAATGAGATTATGAATACCTTCCAGCACAACTGAGTACCGAAACTGTATGGCCCTGTGAAAATTTATACCCAAAAAAACTCAAAAGCTCGTAGTGCCAAATTAGGAATATGTTTTAGAAATGCGTAAAATTCTTCGCGTCATGCTTGCTCACCACGGTTCGGACCCTTTGTACTGATCTATGCATTAAAAAGTCAAGAATTAAACTTTTACAGAAAAATGCGATTATGCGGTCGAGAATGCGGTCGCATATCAGGTATGCGGACCGCATATCCGCCGCTGAGTGAGTCAGTGTGTTGGTCTAATTTGAGGTCAACTATGCGGTCGATTATGCGATCGTATAACCAATATGCGGACCGCATAGTCGTCGCATAATTTCCTTAGGAATTTGTAATGGGCAGTTCTGCGGTGCATTATGCAATCGTAGAACGTGTATGCAGACCACATTCCTGCCGCAGACCCAGACCGTGTGTTCAGTTTAGGGGAGCATTTTTGCGGTTCATTATGCGGACCGCATGTCAACTTTGCGATCACAGACCTGAGTCGGGGCTCTAGTTTTCTAAATTTTAAACCCGACCCCCTGTCGTTATATCCTGTGCAATAGCTCATTTTGAGCCTACTTCCTGACACTTTTAGAGAGAGAGGGGGGGGGGGTCCAAGAGAGGGAATGTGCATCCCATCAAAATTACTCCATGAGTCCTTGTTAAATAATTGAAGATAATCAAGTGAGAGACCTAAAACTTCATCCCAACAGGTAAGACTTCATCACCTCAGCTCTTATTTTTACACATAGCTACAAGGGGTCATTAGGGAGGTAATTCATGGGGATAAGGGGGATTGCATTGCATGGATGTGTTCTTGAAGAATATGGGGAACTATAAATAAAGAGGCATGGGTAATGGGCTAGTGTAATCTTGCATAAAAGAACCATAAGGCCTTAATGAACACTAAATGCTTGATAAAATGCTCAAGAGAGCCTAGATTATGATCTTTTCTTGATTATGAGTTAAATTGTGCTATATTGCTTAAATAGATTGAAGTGCGAACATTTCGGAACGTCATAGGATTAAGAAAAGCTCGGTTGAGGTATGTATTGATAAAACCTCGTCTTTAGAAATTGAGCTTTATCAGTGGTTGTGTGAGTACGGTAAGATTAAAAATTGAATGTTGTATTGATTGTTATTTCACTTGAATTTGTGTTGCAACATCATATGCGTGGAAAGTATGTCTCAATATGGTATTCTTGATAACTCGAAAAGGTGCAAAGACTATGGATCAGGAATTGAAATGCTTAGACCTTAAATTGAAATCGAAGCTACATATGTTGTGCCATCTATGTGAAGTCTCCTCTATGCCTATAATTTTAATTGCTCTTGTGTGCACTTATTATCTTGAATTGCAAATCTATCATTGAAACTGGGAATGTTGTGAAATGTGGCCTAGTGCCAAATATATGATGTGACAGCTATGGCCCCAAGTGCCTATGAGACGATTTATGGGAAACAAAGATCGAAATGAGATAATTGATGGAAAATGGAAACTCCATGGTAAGGCGGCCTAGCCGATCGGGCTGAGATCGGACGCCATGTCACGCTCATGGTGGTAATGTGTTTGTGATCGAAGTAAACGTCTCAATTGAGGCAACCTAGCCGATCGGGTCGAGATCGGACTCCGCTCTAGATAGCGGTGGTAATGTGAACAAATGTTGAATAGTATGAGATGTTCCAAAATAAAGGCTATGGAAACATGATGTGAAAATTGTACGTTTCTTTTATGTTGATAATGTTGTGATTGTTTAAAGCTTTTGAGTGATACTTGTGATTTCCTTATTTGTGTGTGCAAGTTCTTTCTAATTAGATGGTGTTTAGTTATACATACTATAACTATTCCATGGTACTAACGTCCCTATTGCCGGGGGTGCTACATTTTTAAATGAATGTAGGTGGCTCCCTAGCGGATAGTGCCGATTATGTGTAGCGGAGCATCCTTCTTCTCAAAGTCTTGGTGAGCCGCTTTCTCCTTCAAGAGGTTATATTGCACATCTTTTGTTATAGAATTCTACTTTTGAGGTATAGCCGGGGCCTTGTTGCCTGCATTGTCATACTTGTCTTATACATCATTAGAGGCTCCGTAGAAATATGTGTGGGTTTTGTACGAGTGATGGGTGGGTCTACGAACTATGTTGAAATTTTAACTCTCGTTTCTCTAAAGTGTAATTGTATTTGCATGGAATCTTGGAACTTATGCACGGTTTAACGTTATGATTTAAAGTGAACTAACAATGTAGAATGTACTATCTTTCCTCATCTAAATAAATGAATGAAAGCATGGTTACCTTTTTCATATCAAGTTGGGTAGGAAGTGTTTGATAAGGCTTGCTCAGTTGGGTTCACTCGATTGAGCACCGGTCGTGCTCCTCGGTTTTTGGGACGTGACAAACTTGGTATCAGAGCCTAAGGTTTTAAAGAATCCTAGGATGTCTCGCAGCCGTGTCTAGTAGAGTCCTTCTTATCGGTGTGTAGTCGACCAGATCTATAAGACTGAGGCTACTTGGGCATTTAGGAATAACACCCTTCTTTGATAATTTGGATCGTGCGGTGAAACCGTTCCCTCTCTAATTAGTGCATTGTTCTATCTTTCAGTAAATGGCACCTAAGAAGAAAGCAAGGATTGGCCAGGAAGCCAATACTAATGCCACTTCAGGAGTGGGTGATGATTCACTGCTTGATACTGTGGGTGAGGGTAGCCGCCCTGCTATCACTCTGCCTGATTCTTTTATTCCAGAGCAGACTACCCCAGTTCCTACACCTGTGGAGGGTACCACTATCCCTCCCGTTGATACCTCTGTCCCGCCTCCAGCCCCAGTTTCCGGTTCTGGTACTTCTGATGGGGATCTTCGGGGAGCTATCCAGATGCTGACCCAGCTAGTGGCCTCTCAGGCCCATAGGTCAAATTTTGCGCCCAGTTCATCTATCCAGCAAGGGGATTCCACCAGTTCCAGGGTGAACAGATTTCTTAAGTTAGACCCTCCAGTGTTTACGGGTGCCAATCCAGAAGAGGTCTCTCAGGATTTTATTGATGAGATGGACAAGACCCTTAGGGTTATGTGTGCAACCGAGACAGAGGGAGTAGAGTTGGCGGCCTACCGTCTGAAAAGGGTGGCCTATTTGTGGTTTGAGTTGTGGGAAGATTCCCGTGAGGAGGGATGCTATCCGGCAAGGTGGAGCGAGTTTACCAATGCATTTATAGACCATTTCTTGCTTGCCGAGACAAGGGCAGCCGTGCAACAGAGTTTGAAAATTAGAAACAATGTTACAGAAGTGTGTGGGAGTACCACATGGAGTTTGCTCGCTTGTCCAAGTATGCCATTCATATGTTGCCCACAATGGAGGCTAGGGTGCGCCGAGGACCTTAATTCTTTGACTATTAAGGAGGCTTCTACGACTGCATTGAATTCTGACATGAATTATGGGAAGATGGTAGCATTTGCTCAGGCCACAGAGAACCGTAAATTGAAGAACATGATGGAGAGAGAGGGTAACAGCAAGGCCCGGTCTACGGGCAACATGGGAGAGTCACTAGGTGGGGGAAGATCAGTTTTTAGGGGGGGATCATCAGGGCCTTCCCAGTCTGTTGCACAGTCTTCAGCCAGTGCACCGCCATCAGGGCCCAGCCAGCAGCAGTGGAGTCATTTCAGGCCCAGTCAGGGCAATAGGGGATCCCATCAGCGGCGTCTGTCAGGAGAGAGGTCCCAACAGCACCAGAGGTCCCCGTGCCCCAGGTGTGGGAAGATGCACTCAGGGACTTGCTATTTGGAGTTACTTATATGCTATGGATGTGGGATGGGGGGTCATATTCAGAGGCATTGTCGTGTGTCCCTCCAGGGAGCGGGTAGGGGCACAACACAGCCATCGAGTCCAGCAGCTGCTACATCTTCAGCCCATTCTCCAGCTCGAGGTACCCCAGCACCCGCAGGGCGTGGTACAACTAGGGGTGGTGCACAGAGTTCAGGAGGACCCAGCCAGTTCTATGGAATGAGTGGTCGCCAGACTTCATAGGCTTCTCCAGATGTTGTTACAGGTATTCTGACTGTTCAATCTCATGATGTGTATGCACTTATTAACCCCGGTTTCACCTTGTCCTATGTTACCCCTTTTGTTGCTATGGGATTTGGGATAGAACCGGATCAGCTTCATGAGCCATTTTTGGCGTCTACTCCGATTGGTGAGTCTATCACGGCTGCTCGAGTCTATAGAGGTTGTGTTGTTACGGTGCGGGGTACGGATACCACGACCGATCTTATTGATTTAGGGATGGTCGACTTTGATGTAATAATGGGAATGGATTGGCTTTATTCATGCTTTGCCAAACTTGATTGTCGGACTAGAACCATGAGGCTTGAATTTCCTAATGATCCCGTTATTGAATGGGAGGGAGATAATGGAGTGCCTAGAGGTCGGTTTATTTCCTACCTTAAGGCCGCGAAGATGATTAAGAAGGGGTGTATCTATCATTTAGTTTGGGTTATGGACACCAATACCGAGGCATTTAGCCTTGAGTCTGTACCTGTTGTGAATGAATTTCCGGATGTTTTTCCAGATGAGCTCCCTGGGATTCCACCAGATAGGGAGATTGATTTTGGGATCGATGTGATGCCAGACACGCAGCATATATCAATTCCACCTTGCGAATGGCACCGGCAGAACCGAAAGAGCAAAAGGAACAATTGAAGGATTTGTTAGAAAAGGGTTTCATCCGGCCGAGTGCATCACCGTGGGGTGCACCGGTCTTGTCTATAAGGAAGATAGATGGGTCCTTGCGGATGTGTATTGACTACCGGCAACTTAACAAAGTCACAATCAAAAACAAATATCCTCTGCCAAGAATAGATGACCTGTTTGATCAATTGCAAGGTGCTACATGTTTCTTAAAGATTGACTTGCGTTCCGGGTATCATCAACTGAAGATAAGGGAGCAGGATATTCCAGAAACAGCTTTCAGAACTCGTTATGGGCACTTCGATTTTCTGGTGATGTCTTTTGGGCTAACAAATGCCCCGACAACTTTCATGGTTCTTATGAATCGAGTCTTCAAGCCTTTTCTAGTCTCATTTGTGATGGTGTTCATTGACGATATTCTTGTGTATTCCCGCAGTTGAGAAGATCATGCTAACCATCTCAGGGTAGTTCTGCAGACCCTTCAGTAACATCAACTATATGCTAAGTTTTCGAAATGTGAATTTTGGCTTGAATCTGTCGCGTTCTTGGGTCATGTCGTCTCCAGGGAAGGGATTATGGTTGATCCTCAAAAGGTTGCTGCAGTGAAATATTGGCCTAGACCTACCACTCCAACAGAGATTCGCAGCTTCTTGGGTTTGGCTAGGTACTACAGAAGATTTGTGGAAGGGTTTTCTACTCTTGCCTCTCCCTTGACTAAATTGACCCAGAAAGCAGTTAAGTTCCAGTGGTCCGACGCTTGTGAAAGGAGCTTCCAGGAATTGAAATCAAGACTGACTACAACACCGGTGTTAACCCTGCCAGAGGGTACAGAGGGGTTCGTGGCGTATTGCGATGCTTCAAGAGTCGGGCTTGGGTGTGTGTTAATGCAACATGGCAAGGTTATAGCTTACGCCTCTAGGAAACTCAAGAATCATGAAAAGAATTATCCAACTCATGACTTAGAGCTGGCGGCGGTGGTGTTTGCGCTAATGATTTGGCGACATTATCTATATGGGGTCCATGTGGATATATTCACGAACCACAAGAGCCTTCAATATATTTTGAAGCAGAAGGAGTTGACTCTGAGACAAAGAAGATGGCTAGAGTTACTCAAGGACTATGACATTGATATTCTCTATCACCCGGGGAAGGCTAATGTTGTAGCGGATGCTCTTAGTCGAAAATCTATGGGGAGCTTGGCTCATTTGGAGGAATATCAGAGGCCGTTGGCCATGGAGGTTCACTAGTTGGCTAGCTTAGGAGTTCGCCTTGCGGACTTTAATGAAGGAGGAGTAATTGTGCAGAGTAGGGCTGAATCATCGCTTGTGGCGGAAGTAAAAGAGAAGCAATTCAACGATCCGTTGTTAGTACAACTGAAGGAGGGGATTCATAAACACAAAACCACAACTTTTTCCTTAGGCATGAATAATGGTACCCTACAATACCAAGACCGCCTATGTGTTCCTGATATTGACGGTCTTCGAGAAAGGATCATGGCGGAAGCTCACACTTCCAGGTATTCCATGCACCCAGGTTCTACGAAAATGTATCATGATCTCAAGGAGATTTATTAGTGGAACAACAAGATGAAGGATGTGGCGGACTTTGTGGAAAAATATCCCAATTGTCAGCACGTGAAGGCCGAACATCAAAGGCTCGGTGGATTGGCTCAATGCATAGAAATTCCAATGTGGAAATGCGAAATGATTAACATGGATTTTGTGGTAGGGTTTCCGCGCACTCCTCGCAAGTTCGACTCGATTTGGGTAATCGTGGGCCGACTCACGAAATTAGCACACTTCTTACTAGTCAAATCTACCGACACAGCAGAGCAGTATGCTCAGTTGTATATCAAGGAAATAGTCAGATTGCATGGTGCTCAAGTCTCAATCATGTTAGATCGAGGGGCTCAGTTCACGGCCAACTTTTGGAAGAAATTTCAGCAAGGCTTGGGCATGCAGGTAAATCTTAGCACAGCTTTTCACCCCAAACAGTCGGGCAAGCAGAGCGGACTATTCAGACGCTTGAGGACATGTTGCGTGCTTGTACTCTTGATTTCAAAGGTAGCTGGGATGACCATTTTCCGCTCATAGAATTTTCTTACAACAACAGCTTCCATGCTAGTATCCAGATGGCACTATTCGAGGCATTGTATGGTAGGAGATGCAGGTCTCCCATTGGGTGGTTCGAGGTTGGAGAAGCGGAATTGATAGGCCGGACCTCGTGCACCAGGACATGGAGAAAGTCAAGATTATTAAGGAGAGGTTGAAAACTGCTCAGAGTCGCCAAAAGTCTTACTCGGATGTTCGTTGTGGAGATTTAGAGTTCAAAGAAGATGATTGGGTATTTTTGAAGGTTTCCCCTATGAAGGGTATCATGCGGTTTGGAATGAAGGGAAAATTGAGTCCGAGATATGTTGGACCATACAGAATCATTCAGCGGATTGGTCAGGTGGCATACAAGCTCGAGCTGCCACCCGAGATGACATTGGTACACCCGGTCTTTCATGTGTCTATGTTGAGAAAGGTAGTAGGAGATCCGTCCACTATTGTGCCAGTTGAAACGATTGAGGTTAATGAAGAGCTATCATATGAAGAAGTTCCAGTTGCCATTCTTGATAGGCAAGTTCGGAAATTGAGAAATAAGGAAATTGCATCCGTGAAAGTGTTATGGCGGAACCAGCAAGTTGAGGAAGCCACTTGGGAAGCCGAGGATGAAATGAAAAAGAAGTACCCATATTTGTTTGAATAGTCATGTAATAGCTCTTATGCATTTGGTTCCTATAAAATCATATCTTTTGATTTAATCTATGTAAAACTGTTCCATTTCAGTTGTGCCTATATGGCCATGGTTAATGTGGTACTAGTTATATTATGTCTATGGAATATGTTTATGCTGCTAGGATATGTTTCTGGGGCCCTCTGACAGGTGGATAGGCCTAAATACAAAGGAAAACTCTGGCGAAAGTTTTTGGAAATTTAGGGAGTTAGTCAAATTTGAAGACTATTAATATGTTTTAGGTTATAAAGAGGCAGAAGATTGCATGAAGACTGCTAATAAGTGAACCTTGATCCCCATTCGAGGACGAATGATCTTATGTGGGGGAGGATGTAAGGCCCTGTGAAAATGTTTCTACAAAAAAAAAACTCAAAAGCTCATAGTGCCAAAATAGGAATATGTGTTAGAAATGCGTAAAATTCTTCACGGCGAGCTTGCTCGCCATGTTTCGGACCCTTTGTTCTGATCTATGCATTAAAAAGTCAAGAATTGAAGTTATCCAGAAAAGTGCGATTATGCGATCGAGAATGCGGTCGCATATCAGGTATGCGGACCGCATATCCGCCGCAGAGTGAGTCAGTGTGATGGTCTAAATTGAGGTCAAGTATGCGGTCGATTATGCGATCGCATAACCAATATGCGGACCGCATAGTCGTCGTATAATTTCCTTAGGATTTTGTAAAGGGCAGTTCTCCGGTGCATTATGCGACCGCAGAACGTGTACGCGGACCGCATCCCTGCCGCTGACCCGGACAGTGTGTTCAGTTTTGGGGAGCATTTTTGCGGTCCATTATGCGGACCGCATGTCAACTTTGCGATCGAAGACCTAAGTCGGGGCTCCAGTTTTCTAAATTTTAAACCCGACCACCTGGGATCGTTATATCCTATGCAATAGCTCATTTTGAGCCTACTTCCTGACACTTTTAGAGAGAGAGAGGGGGGTCCAAGAGAGGGAAAGTTCTTCCCATCAAAATTGCTCCATGAATCGTTGTTAAATAATTGAAGATAATCAAGTGAGGGACCTAAACCTTCATCCCAAGAGGTAAGACTTCATCACCTCAGCTATTATTTTTACACATAGCTACAAGGGGTCATTAGGGAGGTAATTCATGGAGATAAGGGGGATTGCATTGCATGCATGTGTTCTTGAAGAATATGGGAAACAATAAATAAAGAGGCATGGGTAATGGGCTAGTGTAATGTTGCATAAAAGAACCATAAGGCCTTAATGAACACTAAATGCTCGATAAAATGCTCAAGAGAGCCTAAATTAAGATTTTTTCTTGATTATGAGTTAAATTGTGATATATTTCTTAAATAGATTAAAGTGAGAACAGTCCAGAAGGTTATAGGACTAAGGAAAGCTCGGTTGAGGTATGTATGGCTAAAACCCCGTCTTTTAGAAATTGAGCTTTATCGGTGGTTGTGTGAATATGGTAAGATTAAAAATTGAATTGTTGTATTGATTGTTATTTCACTTGAATTGGTGTTGCAACCTCATATGCGTGGAAAGTATGTCTCAATATGATCAATATGCTATTTTTGATAACTAGAAAAGGTGCAAGGACTATGGATCATGAATTGAAATGCTTAGACCTTAAATTGAAATCGAAGCTGCATATGTTGTGCCATCTACGTGAAGTCTCCTCTATGCCTACAATTTTAGTTACTCTTGTGTGCACTTATTATCTTGAATTGCAAATCTATCATTGAAACTGGGAATGGTGTGAAATGTGGCCTAATTCCAAATATATTATGTGACAGCTATAGCCCCAAGTGCTTATGAGATAATTTATGGGAAACAAAGATCGAAATGAGATAATTGATGGAAAACGGAAATGCCATGGTAAGGCGGCCTAGCCAATCGGGCCGAAATCGAATGCCATGTCACGCTCATGGTAGTAATGTGTTTGTGATCGAAGTAAACGTCTCAATTGAGGCGACCTACCAGATCGGGTCGAGATCGGACTCCGCTCTAGATAGCGGTGGTAATGTGAACAAATGTTTAATAATATGAGATGTCCCAAAATAAAGGCTATGGAAACATGATGTGAAAATTGTACGTTTCTTTTATGTTGATAATGTTGTGAATTTTTAAAGCTTTTGAGTGATACTTGTGATTTCCTTATTTGTGTATGCAAGTTCTTTCTAATTAGATGGTGTTTAGTTATACATACTAGTACTATTCCATGGTACTAACGTCCCTTTTGCTGGGGGCGCTACATTTTTAAATGAATGTAGGTGGCTCCATAGCGGATAGTGCCGATCGTGTGTAGCGGAGCATCCTTCTTCTCAAAGTCTTGATGAGCCCCTTTCTCCTTCAAGGGGTTATATTGCACATCTTTTGTTATAGAATTCTACTTTTGAGGTATAGCCGGGGCCTTGTTGCCGGCATTGTCATACTTGTCTTATACATCCTTAGAGGCTTCGTATACATATGTGTGGGTTATGTACGAGTGATGGGTGGGTCTACGAACTATGTTGAAATTTTAACTCTCGTTTCTCTAAAGTGCAATTGTATTTGCATAGAATCTTGGAACTTATCCACGATTTAACGTTGTGATTTAAAGTGAACTAACAATGTAGAATGTACTATATTTCCTCGTCCAAATAAATGAATGAAAGCATGGTTACCTTATTCATATCGAGTTGGGTAGGAAGTGTTTGATAAGGCTTGCTCAGTTGGGTTCACTTGATTGAGCGCCGGTCGTGCTCCTCGGTTTTTGGGGCGTGACAGAAACATGCTATCTACTTAAGGACATTTCCTTTTTCACTGAGTGAAGATGCTAAGCATTGGTTGCAGAGTTTGTCGATTGGGTCAATTCAAACTTGGGAAGACATGACAAGAAAGTTCCTCCAAAATTATTTTTCAGCTGCAAAAATAGGGAAACTTCGAAGAGAGATCCACAACTTCGAGTAGAATGAGACAGAAACGGTGTTTGAAACATGGGAACGATTTAAGAATATTGTGAGAAGATGTCAACATCATGGAGTAGACTTATGGATGCAACACTTAGATTTCTGGGATTGTTTGAAACCCTCTGGCAGGATGACGCTAAACAATGCAGTTGGAGGTCCTCTTATGAAGAAAACTCCCGAGGAGATTGTTGCAATCCTGAATGAATTATCTGAAGATACAAATCAATGGCCTGCAGATGATAACTATAGAAGAACATCAGCTAGGGTGCACATGGTAAACTCTAACACATCACTGCAAGCCTAGCTAGACACCATGGATAGAGAGATAAGAAGGTTAACATTGGCCAAGGTACAGAGTGAGTCACAAGCAACATGTGGCTTTTCTAGAATGGGACACCCTACACACGAGCGTCAAGCTTCAGCTGAAGCAGTAAATGCTGTGGGGATCATTGAGAAAGGAAACTACCAAAGTGGTAACAATTTTAATAATTTGGGGCAGAGGCACCCAGGTTTTTCTTAGATTTCACTAGGTGGTAGTGCAAACGGATGGCTGCAAAATAACTCCAGACCCCAGGGGCAGGAAGCTACAAGATTTAAAAATCAGTAGAGGCAGTAATATCATCCTCCATAGTCTAATCAGTCTAGCATGGAAGATCTGATGAAGGCCTTTATTATTAAGACAAATGAGAGGCTTGAAACCCATGGCACATCTATCAGAGAACTGGGCACGCCTTTTTGAAACTTGGAAAAACATGTTGGGCAACTAGCTAATCTATTGTTTGAGAGGGTTCTAGGAACTCTCCCTGCTGATACTGAAAGAAGTCCAAAAGAGACAATAAATGCGGTGTCTTTAAGGAGTGGGCACGTATTGGAGGATCTAGGGCAAAACAAAAGGATGAGCTAATTGAAAAACAAGTGGAGATTGTGGAGGAGAAGAAAATGGACAACACTCAAGAAGGTGCAGGGATGGTGGACGATGATCTGAAGAAGAAGAAGGGGAAGACTAGATCTCAGAAGAAGAAGAAAGATGAGAATGCAATAAATGAGAAGAGTGATGAAAGTAAATATATGCATGCTCTGCCTTTCCTGCAGAAGTAGAGAGAAGAGAAGTTGGACAAACAATTTGGGCGCTTTCTAGAAGTGCTCAAGCAGGTGCATGTGAATATACCTTTCATAGAGGTGTTATCACAGATGCCAGCTTATTCTAAATTTTTGAAGAAGATATTATCCAAAAAGAGGAAAGTGGAAAATACATCAGCTTTCAAGCTCACAGAGCATTGTAGTGCCATTCTGCAAAACAAGCTCCCTCAAAAATGTGGAGATACAGGGAGATTTAGTATACCTTGCTCTTTAGGAAGTACTAAATTTAAAAAATCTTTGTGCCATTCAGGTGCTTCTATTAATCTTATGCCTTTGTATCATTTCAAAAAATTGGAGAGAGAGATTGGAGAAGTCAGATTGATAACGGTGTCCTTGCAGCTGGCGAATCAAACCACAATCATACCTGAAGGAATAGTAGAATATGTGATAGTTCGGGTGGAAAAATTTGTCTTTCTTGTGGACCTCATTGTGGTGAACATGTAGGAAAATAGGGAGGTCCCTCTGATTTTAGAAAGACCCATATTGGCTATTGGCAGAGAAATTCTTGAAATTCAGGAAAGGCATCTCATGCTCGGAGTGGGAGAATAAAGGGCGATCTTCAAGATGGAAGGAGCAATAGGGGCTCTAAAGGAGTAAACTGGAGAGAGTAAAACTGATAAGAGTGGGGTGTACCCAAAGAAGGCCGAAAAGAAGCTCTTAGCACGGATGTGTACACTAGGTTGAGCGTGCAAAGGTGATACCGACTTCGATACAGACCCCGACTAGATGAATCAAGGAATTTTCCTTTACCTCTTGCTTTTTATTTGTGTGTCATGGGAATATACCACAATTTAAAGTGTGGGGTGGGGGATGGTGTAAATATGTATCTGTGTGATTGTTTTCGTTTCTTTGATTCTTTTAAAAACATTATGGTAAGAACACGTGCTACTAGATCTGGCAGACGGCCACTAGTACCACCAGCTAGAGCTACGAGAGGCCGGGGCCACGGTAGAGGTCGAGGTGCAGCTCGTACAATATCAGGCGTGGACCCACCAGTTGCTCCAGCTCAGGAGAAGATGCCAGATGTGGTTGAGCCGGTGGGACCAGCTCAGGCACTAGTTGTGCCCATTGTAATTCAGGGCCTTCAAGAGGCTCTGGCCCTGATATTGACTGCATGCATTAGCCTCGCACAGGTAGTTTCAGTTCCGGCCGCGCCAGCCACTTCTCTGGCCAGGGAAGGTACTCAAACTCTTGTCGTCCGTACTCTAGAGCAGGTGGTTCAGGGACTTCAGACACCGCGGGTATTATCAGCCCAGCCGGTTGCAACTACTTAGGCGTTGGTGGGTCCACCGATAAGTGACGAGAAGCAGAAGAGACTTGAGAGGTTTTGGAGGCTTAAGCCTCCATCACTCAGTGGAGTTGGGACAGAGGATGCTCAGGATTTCATAGATCGATGCCAGCGGATTCTTCGCACTACGGGTATTCTAAAGACTAGTAGAGTCTCATTTACTACTTTTTAGCTATGGGGGGTAGCCTTCAGATGTTGGGAGACCTATGAGTTGAGCAGGCTAGCCGGTGCTACACCTCTTACGTGGCACGAGTTCTCTGTTATCTTCTTGGAGAAGTTTGCGCACTTCGTAGTTGGACTCCAACGAATTTTGAAGAATTTTGATGCTATTTGCGTGATACGGGACCGGCTGACTAAGTCCGCACTTTTCATTCTAGTTGGGAATACCTATTCTTCGGAGCGGTTGACTGAGATCTATATCCTCAAGATTGTTCGCCTTCTTGGTGTGCCGGTGTCCATTATATCAGATCGGGGCATATAGTTTGCATCTCAATTTTGGAGAGCAGTGCAGCGAGAGCTAGTCACATAGGTTGCATTGAGTACAACATTCCACCCTCAGACGGATAGACGGTCCGAGCGCACCATTCAGATATTGGAGGATATGCTACGCGTTTGTGTCATGGATTTCGGGGGTTCTTGGGATCAGTTTTGTTACATCCCGCATTTTCGTTTCATCTTCAGTTAATCGACGTAAGTTCGGGAATGGATTTATTTTGAGATTATAAGCATCATGCTATTTCAACAGGTAATGAGTAAATTCGTGAAGGTGAGAGGGGAAGCAAGTCAAAAAAAATAAATTTTCGTCCAAGTTTGGCATATTGGGGTAAAATGCGGGCCGAGCGATAATACCCGATATTTATGGACTAGTACCATACAAGATACCATATGACCATGATAGTAGGATGTATAAAATGTATTAAAAATAAGTAGAATTTTAAGTAATTTGAGACAATTCTTAATTATGTGGATAATTGGTTAATTACCGGGTAGCAGGATATTACCTAATTAATTAATTGATTATTGGATAATGTTTAAATCCCCCACCCAAAAGAATTACGTGGCAGGCCATAAAGTCACAAGAATGTGACTCTTAAAAATTACACATAGGTGGCGAACCATGTTGTGATCCACGTTAATGGAACATGATCATTCTTATCTAAACCCTTTACTACACTTACTCCAGCACTTCTATTTAAGTAAAACATGAAATAATATAATATATAGTAGTACTTAGTAGACATGATCACAAAATGAATGAACGCAAAGAGGAATTACGGGAGAAGTAAGAAAAGGTTCGGGCACTCAAGCTAATTATCTCAAGTACATAATCAACGAGACTGCCAACAATCATTCACCAGAGAATCACATGAGATAGAAACTTTCTTATACACTTATACTTAGGCTTGCATACGGAGGAATCTCAAAAACCAAAAGGAGTGATATGAAGTCTTTAAAAAGTAATGAATGAAGCTCCAAAGTCGTAAGAAAATACAACATGCATGAAATCGCGGTTCTAAGGGATTGTTAAGGGAATTGACTCAGGTATGTTAAGGCCATTCTTCTTTCTTTTTGGCATGGTCCAAGTTATATAGAAGAAACGAGCAAACCCATAATTTTTATAAACGACTCTATTCATAGAAATACTAGGGGTCTCTTTGTTCTAGATTCCCCAAGTGACCTATTGTTATATCTTCTGTTCATGGGTCTCAAAATAATACACAGTTGATAAAATTTATCCGAAAAGAATATTGAGATTTTTAACGTATTTTCATGCATTGCATTCACGTACCATGACCCATGACCAGATAGGTTATGACGTTATATACGCACCACCACCTGATCAGCTGGTATACGTTGATGATTTTGCCCACAATGGTCGAGATGATATAATGGGACGCCCTCAGAGGCTGATGACGTTATGAAACACGTACATATGACGACATGACATTCATACGCATATGCATGATACTATAATTATTTCATGATTTAGAAAGTTATCCAGACTTACAGGTGGAGTCATTTACTCTATATTTCCTCCACGTCTGTTATGTACTTATTTATGTGCCTTACATACTCAGTATATTATTCATACCGGCACCCCTTTTTGCCTGGGGACGCTGCGTTTCATGCCCACAGGTCCCGATAGACAGGTCGAGATCCCTCCAAGTAGGCTATCAGCTCAGCAGAAGACGTTGTGCGCTCCATTTGCTTCAGAGTTGCTTGTTTGGTTAGTATAAGTTAGATGTGTATTGTTTGGTATGGCAGGACTCTGTCCTGACCTTTATGAAAATTATGTACTCTTAGAGGCTTGTAGACATATGTCATGTACGTAAAAGATTGTATGGCCTTGTCGGCCTATGTTCAGTGTTCAAGTGATTATTTTGGTCTTAGAGGCCCATATGTCTTATGTATATGTTGGCATTACCTGTTGTGTTCTACATATTTCACGGCAGCCTCTCCGGCTTAGTTATTTAGGATAGTATGACATGAAAAGATACGTTATATTGGTACTCGGTTGAGTAAGGTACCGGGTGCTTTTCGTGGCCCATCGGTTTGGATCGTGAGAAAAGTGGTATCTGAGCAGTTCTGTCCTAGGAAGTCTACAAGCTGTGTCTAGTAGAGTCTTTTTTATGGGTGTGTCGTGCGCCACAATTATAAGCATGAGGCTACTGGGCATTTAGGACTGTCACTCTTTTTTCTTACTCTAGATCGTGTGGTAGAGATCACTTATAAGAATTCAAATTTCGAAATTCTATTGTATTTGTAATAAGACGATACTTACATCCGGAAAGAAGGTTGGAAAGAGCGATAGTTGTGGAAGAGCTGAGTTAGAGGAATTTTATTTTTGTATGATGCCTACGATAAGTAAATGTGAGGTCTTTGGTAGATCATGGGTGTACAAAAAGGTGTAAGCTTCCTGATAAGAAGCGTTAAGGCAAGAATACCTATCCACCTTAATGGTGAAAGGCAATGAGAGATTCAGAAGATAAATACAAGTTTCAACAAGCAAAAGAAGCAAGATGAAGAAGAGTACGAGACGCCAAATTAATGAAGGTTAACTGTGTTTATAATTGAAGCAGAGGAATACAAGCTTTTTGAGTTATATGCAACATTTACAGAGGCATGTATAATTGGCCGTACCCATCTCATGTATTCCCTGTGGGGGCTAACAAGTGTAGTTTAAGAAAAGGACGGAACATCAAGATCCGGCTGGGGTTAGAGTAACCCAAAATGGTGAATGGATTGTTTGTGTTAGTTGACATTTCCGAAGAGTATTACAAATGTGCTAATAGATATTCTTGTGAGACACCCAGATGGTTCACACTAGAATATTACGATTAGATGTGAATACTAGAAGAAAAAAAATCAGAAGATAGGCACTAAAAGTAAGGCCCCGTAAAATTTCTACTCAAAAATCCAAAATCTCGTAGTGCCAAGTTAGGAATATGTGTCAGGAACTTATAAAATTCTACGCGGCTCGCAAGCTCACCGCGGTTCGGACCTTTTGGATTGATATGTGCATTTAAAAGTTAAGGAATAATGTTTCTCCGAAAAGCGCGTTTCTGCGGTCCATTATGCAGTCCCATAATAGCTATGCGGACCGCATAGTCGCCACTGAGTGAGACAGTTTGCTGGTATGTTTTGAAGTCAACTATGCGGCCAATTATGCGATGTCATAATCAATATGCGGGCCACATAGTCATTGCATAACCTCCTTGGAATTTTGCGAGGGGCAGTTCTGAGGTGCCTTATGCGACCGCTGAACAGGCATGCGGACCGCATTCTTGCCGCATACCCGGCAGATTGTTCAAGTTTTGAGGACCATTTTGCTTTCCCTTTTGCGGGCCGCATGTCAATTATGTGGTCGCATATGCGACCGCAAATTGTGTTGGGGCTCCCATTTTCTAACTTTTAAAACCCGACTCCATTCCGATAAAATCACCCCATTAGACCCTCCTGAGCTAATTTCTACCACATTTAGAGTGAGAGCAAGAGTTTTAGAGGGAGAAAGTGTTTCCCACCAATCCTCTACTCAATCATTGCCCAAATTCATGAAGATTACCAAGTAAAGCTACTAGGCCTTCATCCTAAGTGGTAAGAACTTGTGCTCTAACCTTTGATTTTGAAATTCTTACTAAAATAAGTAATTAACAAAAAGGCTTCATGGGTATAAGGGTTGATTGTCTTGCATGCATGTATGATAAAAGGGCATGGGGGAGATTGTGAGCTAAGAATGTAACAAACGGGGTGAAAAATAATAGAATTCTTCGCAAAAGACCTTAAAATTCATAATGCACACTTAGTGCTTGAGAGTATGCTCAAGTGAGCTAGAATCTTGATTATTTCTCTAGTTTTTGATAAACTTGTAATTCTCATAAATAGATCGAAGTGGCTAAGGGTTTCAGAATTATTCTAAGAATTTAAGAAAAAGCTCCATTGAGGTATGTATGGCTAAAACCCCCCTCTCCTTAGAAATGGAGCTCCGTTGGTGCCTATGCAAATGTTGTAAGACTAAAACTTGATTGATGTATTGATTGTTATTGCACATGAACTGGTTTGGCAACTATATATATATATATGTATATATATATATATATATATATATATATATATATATATATATATATATATATATATATATATATATATATATATACGTGAAAGGTGTGCCTCAATGTGTGCAATGTACTATTCTTGATAATTTAAAGATGTGCGAAGAATATGAACCATGTGTTGAAATGCCTAGACTTCAAGTCAAGATTAAAACTGAGATTCGTCATGCCAACTATGTGAAGTCTTGCCTATGCTTACAACTTGAATTGCTTTTGTATGTGCCTATGATTCTAAATTTGCAAGGTTAACATTGAAAGTGGAAATAATGTGAAATGTGGCCTAATGCCAAGTATGATGTGATAATTGTGGCCCTAAGTGCCTATGAATTAATATATGTGAAATAAAGACTGAAATGAGATGATTAATGAAAAAGGGACAACTTCTTGGTAAGACGGATTAGCCGATCGGGCCGTGATCGGACGCCATGTCACACACATGGTGGTATTATGCTGATATTGAATTTCGGAAATTGAGAATGTGATTGTGATTGAGGTATATGTCTCAAATGAGGAAACTTAGCCAATCGGGTCGTGATCGGACTCCGCTCAAGAAAGCGGTGGTATTATGAATGATGATGAACAATACTAAATGCCCCAACCTAAAGTTATGGAAATTATGTGAACGTTATATGATTCTTTTATTTGATGATGTGGTGTTCGTTTAAAGCTTTTAATTGTTCCCTGTGATTTCCTTGTTCTTGTATTATAGTTCTTTCTAATGAGATGGTGTTTAGTTATACATACTGGTACTATTCCATGGTACTAACGTCCTTTTTGCCGGGGGCGCTACATCTTTCAATGGATGTAGGTGGTTCCATAGCAGATAGTGCCGATCGTAGATAGCGGAGCATCCTCCTCTCAACAGTCTTGGTGAGCCCCTTTTCTTCCAGGGGTAATGCAGTATGTATTTTGTTGTAGACTTTCACTTTTGAGGTATAGCTGGGGCCTTATTTCCGGCATTATCATAACTATCTTTTGTATCTTTAGTGGCTCCGTAGACGTTTGTGTGGGTTATGTACGGGTAATGGACGGGTCAATGAACTGTGTTGTAAATTCTAAACTCTGGTTCTTCTAACTGTATCTGTATGAAATCTTGGGAGCTTAACTATGGTTTAAATGTGGTAATATAAATGAATTAGCAATGTTATTTGCACAACCTTTCCTACTGTTTAAATAAATGAAAGCATGGTTTTCTTGGTCAAAGTGAGTTGGGTAGGAAGTGTTCAAAAGGCTTGCTCATTTGGGTTCACTCGATTGAGCATCGGTCGCGCCTCCCGAGGTTGGGGCGTGATACTGAAAGCCTGGATGGGATAAATATTACCTTAGTGTGACTCTCGTCCCTAGTAGAGTGAGGACGTTGAGCAACCCGAAGAGCCGATGAATGAAGCAAGGAGAGCTAAAAGCGAAAGAATCTCGTGTTGATGTTTTCACAAAAAAAGGGATATGCAGAAATATTAGCAGAGTAATGAGAAGAGAGATAAGGAAGAATTATGAATAAGGTGTGATACATGGATAACGAAGGCAGGAAAAAAGAAGAAGAAGAAGAAATGACAGTATACAGAGTCTAGTCAAGTGAATGAAGAGACAAGAGGTGACAAGCCTTAGGACAACAAAAGAGTATAGGCCGTGAAGTCATATCCTCATTTTATGAAGTAAGTTCGTGACTCTAACATGATTACCAATAGGAAAAGCCAGACCCAAGAATAAAGAAGGATTATCACAAAGCGAGTAAGGGTCATCGATGATGAAAGGACGCCGAAGATGAAGAGGTAAAACGTCTATAGGTAGGTCATCGTAGCTCCAACTCTTAGTACTCTCCTAAAGGGTAGAATATTGAGTAATGTGGAGTTATGTCAGAATTAAGTGATTTTAGTAATTATGGAATGGTAAAGGAAGAATGCGATAAAAATGAGAAAGAAATGAGATTGCAGTTATCCAAATCCTACCGATATGCTATGATTCCAGAATATTATGCAAGCACGACGTCAACGGGAGGAAGTAAGGGTTCCGACTCAGGATGTTTTTGATAAATAAGGAGACAATGCGAGATGTAAGTTAAGGCAAAAGGAATAACCCAAGAAAGATTAAGTGGAATATTGAAATGAGAATGGGCCAACGAGTAGTTAGCAATTGATTCAGGAAGAGCCTAGTTATGGTCAGACAATTTGTTACAGACGAATCAGCAGATCGTGCAAGATAAACATAGTAAAACCCATTATAGTGAATTCAGCCTCGCAGTAATTTCATTATAATACTTGAGATATATTCAAATAGGAGTCAGGGTAGTCAAAGGTACCGTAAAAGTGTTACGGGGATAAAACAAAGTACCACTGGGAAGGCAATCAAAATATCAGCTCAGAAGCAATCCTACAAGCACAAGGGCACGGAGGTAAGCAACTACGGATGATTATAGGCAAGGAAGGACATCAAAAGGTCCGTAATAAGCTCACATCTTTACGAGTGTTAAGGGTTCTCCATAAGTACTACAATGAAAGACTAGCTGAGGAAATAATGAAGGAGGCTTCAACCTAAGCGCAACGACCTAAAGAGGAAATGGTCGTGTAAAAACAGTCTCACAACAACATTGGAAGCACTCCGAAGGAAAGTGGCACCTACCATAGATAATGAACGGGAAGTAAAATTAAAAGTAATATTCGAGATCATATGAGTTGCACGAAAACTCTGGCATGTGTGGGCACTAAGATAAGCTAAGTATGGACACAACACGGGGACATAAAGACCAGGAAAAGTAATAGCTTACGTTGAAAGAAAGCTAAGATGGAACGAAAGAAATTATTCGATCAATGATCTAGAGTTGGTTATATTATGAACGCACCTAAGAGTTTGGAGTTTTATACATGTAGCAGATAGAGCCGTAGAAGACTCCAGTATAAGTAAGGATTGAATTATTAGAAGATTGTATCCTGGATATTCAATAGTTTCCATGAAGGGTTAAAGTATAACTAATACCATGGTCCGCAGATCAGAATATAGCTTAAGCCTACAAAAGGGTTGATCAAAGGGAAGTGGAAATTAAAGAGTTACATCAACTAATTAAATCAGGAGTATGATTATTGGACCTAGAAAATTATAGAAATCGTGATCGAGAACATTGCAAGATCACTCTTAATATCAGAGGTACAAGAGGGATAATACAACAACCATAATTTATAATGGCTCTACAAGAAAGCTGGTTAGAAGAAGTACCAGCCTTATAAGAAGTCAGTATAAAGCTCTCACCGAATTGTGTATACACCAGAGGTGCAAGTATTATAATAGAGCTTTAAGTTGTGAATATGAAATACACCTATGTGGGAAGGAGGTCATGAAAGAGATAAAAAGATATGATGCGAGATTTTAAGGTAAGTAAGGTAAAGGTGAACAATGTACAAGATACTCAAAGGCAGAAGATCGTGAATAGTCGATGCTTCGGATAGAAGGCTAGAAGCACTAGGATTCAATATCCAGGAACGATGGCAGCATCGTCAGTGGTATACCTTCCAGCCTATGGTATCTAAGTACCGAAAGGTCTAACTAGAAAGTAAAAGAAGAGCTAGAAACGATGTGATGTCTCTCTTGATGTTCCAGAATAACATAAGAACATCAACTTGCTAGCGAACAAGTATGAATAGATATGTGTAGGTCGCAAGCTAAAGTATGGTAGAGCGACAATGTTTTAGGAAGATAGGAGTAAGGATAAAAAAAAGGGTGAGTCAAAAGGTGACAAAAGTGACAAGAATAGATAAGTTCTTAGGATTAAGCTCATGAAAATAACAGAGCTGATGGATTCTCTAAGTTATAGATGGTAATCGCAGCCAACTCTGCACTACTAATAAGTAGCAAGAAAGGGTCGCAATAGCTTTTACCTGATTTTGGGTCGGGATCGAACCCACAGAGAGCTACGATTGGAATCGAGTATCTATCTAGTTTAGGATTGCGTATGTGCTCTTAATTGGTCTTCTATTCATTTTTGGATTTTCTTTATGATTCTATTTTTATCAAACTACTAATTGAAAATGCAACTAGATTAAGCTAAGAGATAAATATTGCAAGTTGTATCTAATGGTTTAAAAGGCACTAGGGCAGTGACATCCGCCTAGGTGGCCAATTGACGGGTACTTGCATCCAAGGCACGATCGACATGATTGGGGAATATGTTATAACCCTGGCTCAATACTACCCACTCTACACCTCCGCCTAGGTGGCCAATTGACGGGTACTTACATCCAAGGCACGATCGACATGATTGGGGAATATGTTATAACCCTGGCTCAATACTACCCACTCTACACCTCTCGCTAGAAAGAGTGATTTTGCCTAATTGACTTTCTCAAGACCAATTGGGTATGCATATTTGCACAAGCAACTTAGGGTTCAATTAGGGTATTACTCTCTCGAGGTTTAACCCTTTAATTGGGCCAATCAATATCTTGAGTACGCCCCAATTCATTGTTGGACCAATTTCGGAGACTTAGGCTCTCTTTCTCAAGAAGAGCTCAAGTCAACTCAACACAAACTAGTGTTTACAACCACTAATTCATAAATTAACCATGAAATTATCCCAAATAACAAACACCCAGAGTCAATTTAACCTTAAATTACAAGACCCAACAATTGCCCACAATAGGGTTGAGCCACAACCCTAGCTATGGGGTCTAGCTACTCATACTAGGAGAAGAAAAGCAAGAAATAGAAGAAGATAAACACATATTAATTAATTACTAAAGTAAATACAAAGATTCAACGATTAAAACTAAGTAAGAGTGCCCAAACTGTCAAAGAAAAGTCTTCTCACGAGCGCAGCTACTTTATTACAACGTCAGAAGCCCTAACAATGGAAAAAGAATCTATTTATACTAAGCTAGAAAAACTGGACAAAAATGCCCCTGCGGGGTCAGTGCGGACCGCACAGAATGGTGTGCGGCCGCACTGGGCTGTTGACTTGAAATCCTGAGTCTCTGAACCCAGGCTCCGCGGACTGCACAGAATGGACTACGGCCGTGGAGGCTTCTAATGCGGTCCGCGCAGAATGGACTGCGGACCGCACAGGCTTCATCTTCTGAATTTGGCATCTCTCTGAACTTTGGCTCTGCGGACCGCACAGAATGGTAGTGCGGCCGCGGTTCCTTCAGTGCGGACCGCACAAAACCCTCTGCGGCCGCACTGCCTTGATGCCTGAAAATCCAACTCTCTGAATCTCCCTAGTGCGGACCGCACAAAGTGTAGTGCGGGTGCACTAGGCCTGTTTCTCCTGAGTTTTGTCTTGTCTTTGGTACTTGTGCAGGTTTCACTCCTTTTGAGCCGATCTTTGACATCTTGTCACTTTTGTTGATCAAACCTACAATCAAGCACAACTTATGAGCCTTTTTGGGACTATTTTGAATGGATTTATAATCAAAGCGTAAGCAAGGAGTATAAAATGCATCAAAATCCCTAGTTATCAACTCCCCCAAACTTAAGCTTTTGCTTGTCCTCAAGCAAACAAAGTAAGACCCACCCCTTAAGGGAAAATCCAAGAAATTTTTAGCTGTCTTAAAGCAACCTCAACTAGCATCAATTGGGACTAACAATTGCCCTCAATACAAATGAACCATTAACAACATTTACTCTTTGAACGAACATGGATCAAGTGCGACACAAGAGCATCAAGAGTTGACTCAACACATCAAAGAACTCTTTCAATTACTTTGGTCATTCTGGAACCCAAACTCACACATCTTCAACTCTCCCTAAGCAAACCTCACCTTTAGAATAGAAGCACAGAAAACGAGGTTAATGGGAATTCACTCATCTCTCTCAAGGAAAGGTCATAAGTCCGGCTCTAAGTACCATATGCTTGCCCCTTGTGTGAGTATCCACTAATGTAAGCTTCATTCGACTCAAGATGATATAGGGCTTTTGTGGAGTCATTGTGAAGGCTTTTGGTTCAGGGTAGGTCATGTTTTTGTTCAAGTGGGTTACATCTTCCCTTAAGCACTTCTTTTGATTCATTTGGCACAATTCACTTGACTCTTTGAGTCATTTCCCTTCTTTCTAAGGGGTTAGAGAGACACATTGTCACTCTTTCTTATGCATTTCAAACCTTTTCTCCTTTTTCTACTTTCCACACCTTTCTTTCTTTGCTTTTCTTGAATCCCTTTGTAGTCTTTTTTACCTTTTTGTCTTTTTGCTTTTCTTTCTTTTTCATTGCCTTTCCTTTTCTTCACTTCTGTGCCTTTTTACCACTTTGTTGCAATCCCCGTCTCTCCCCCCAAACTTATACTTTTTCCATGTGCTAAAGGAATGATTTGGGTGCCAAGAGAGGGTATCTTTTTAGAACGGGTATAGGCTTGTATCATGGTTCTTGAAAGAAAAATGTCTAAGGCTCAAAAGGGTTGACTAGGGATCTTATCATTTGTAGTTATGAAATTGTTCAATCTATCATTTGGATCACGGAGAGTCTATAATCACGCCTCAAGTCAAAATTCACTTAGGATTTTGCCTCAACAAACATTCAGGGCAAGTTCTAGACCAATGGCTCGGGACCTGGACTTGCAATTCAATTACTCACCACAGAAGCTAAGGGATTGCTAAAGACATAGAGTCGGGGACCCACAACGACATTAGATATGATTTGAGCACACAATAGTCCCGAAAAACCAGTTGATGATTATCGGCCAACGCAAGAGTCTCAAGGTCACAACTTTCACCATCCTAAACACCACAATTTGTTTTTGACCATAAGATCAAAGGCAAATGTGCTAGGCCCAAGTGAAGCTTCGCTTGAGGTACCCTTAACTACAAACTACTAAAAACAAAAAGAAAAATGGACTCAGACCCTTAAGAAGGTTGTCACGCCATCCATCATTGGGAAGAGCCACCCGGTTCACACAACACTCCACTTTTGGAAAGAACCGTGGCATTAAGAAAACCAAAGGCTTATTGCAAATTCCGAAAACAAAAAGCTACGAATCACAAATAAGAAGCTAAAANCGGAGAAGTCCATGAGCTATCGGAGATTGGATACACCACGCCTGCATCTAGCCACTTGATCACTTCTTTCTTCACCACCTCTTGCATTGCTTCATTGATCCTCCTTTGATGTTCCAAGGAGGGCCTTGCATCATCCTCCAAAATAATCTTGTGCATGCAAAATGCGGGGCTTATTCCCCGAATATCACCCAGAGTCCATCCAATTGCTCTTTTTCGCCTTTGAAGCACCTCCAAAGTGGCCTCAACCTGCATGTTAGTAAGGCAAGAAGAAAGAATAACTGGTAAAGTTGAATTAGAGCCCAAGAATTCATACCTGCAGTGTGGAGGAAGCGGCTTCAACTCCAACACCGATGGCTCCTCAATTGATGGTTTGGTTGGTAGAGTTTTCCGATTTTCAAGATCCAAAGACAATTTTCTGGGCTCATAGGAATAAGAGCCCATCCCATGTAATGCATTCACACACTCCACTCTGCTTGCATCATCATTGTCATCAAGATTTAATAGCACGGCCTCAAGGGGATCCTCCACGTTAATCATAGAACTGGTGTCATCCACTGTCACAGCTGTGACAAGGTCTACAAATGAGCACACCTCGGTGCTATTGGGTTGCTTCATAGACTTGCACACATGAAAGACAACCTTCTCATCACCCACCCGGAAAGTGAGTTCACCCGCTTCAACATCAACCAAAGCCTTCCCCGTAGCAAGGAAAGGTCTACCTAATATGATCGGGACCTCATAGTCAACCTCACAATCCAAAATCACAAAGTCCGCTGGCAGGATAAATTTGTCCACCCGGACAAGCACATCATCAACTATACCCAATGGTCGCTTCATTGATCTATCTGCCATTTGTAGTCGCATGGAAGTTGGCCGCGGAGGCCCAATACCTGAAGTCTTGAAAACTGAGAGGGCATTAAATTGATGCTTGCCCCAAGATCACATAAAGCTTTGGCAAAGTCTGCACTACCAATAGTGCAGGGGATAGTGAAAGCACCAGGATCCTCTAATTTCGGGGCCATTGAATGTACTATGGCACCAACTTGATGGGTCATCTTGATAGTTTCACAGTCCATTGATATTTTCTTTGTAACCAAATCTTTCATGAATTTAGCATAACCAGGCATTTGCTCCAAAGCCTCCACCAAAGGTACGTTGATGGATAAGATCTTCATCATGTCAATGAACTTTTTGAATTGATTCTCACTTTTCTGCTTGGCAAGCCTCTGAGGATAGGGGGACGTGGCCTAGGCAAAGGTGCCTTGGCTCTTGGAACAACCGGCTCCGGCATGTCAATTACGTGCTCCCTAGACGGGTTCACGACCTCTTGAGTTTCCACCTCGGTTTCATTAATGTCAATCCTCACTTATTGTTCACATTGTCATCAACCACATCTTCAACTACCAAAGGAACCGCATCTTCTTGCAACTCAACATCATCATCAACAACTTGCTTTTGTTTCGAGGGATTCACATCACCACCTCTCCCACTTCGTGTTGTAACCGCCATGACATGGTTGTTCCCACCCTTTGGGTTCACTACCGTATCACTTGGTAGGACACCCTTCAGGCTAGTATTCAATGATTGAGAGATTTGTCCTAATTGCACCTCCAAATTTCTGATAGAGGTATTGTGGGAAACCAACTGTGCATCCAAATCCGCATTCTTCTTCATCATCTGTTCGAACATCATTTCGATTCTACCCATATCATTACCCGAAGAACTAGGACCTTGAGAAGGGAAAGGGGATGGATTGTTCGGTTGTTGGTACATTGGGGGCCTTTGAAAGCCTTGCCCCCTGTTTCCTTGATTTCCATTATTCCATCCACCTTGATTATTGTTGCCACCCCATTTGTTGTTATTACCATTCCAATTCCCATGGTTGCCTTGATTGCCCCAGTTGTTATTTTGGTTGTTGTTCCCCCAATTACCACTGTTTTGTTGTTTATTGCCCTAATTACCTTGAGGTCTCCACTGTTGTTGGTTTGAAGAGTTGCCCCATTGGCCTTGAAAATTTTTCACATATTGTACCTCTTTATTTTGCTCATCATAGCCATCATTTTGAAACCCATCAAAATCATTAGCAAATTGCTCAGAATTCCCTTGGTTTTGTTGCCTTCTTTGCCTCCTCTTATTGGTAAGCATATTAACACCTTCCATAGAATTCACTTGGCGAGGGTTTTGGACCTGTTGCAACTGTGCCTTAGCCAATTGGTTCATAGTAGTTGTCAACTCCGCTATAGCTTGCCCATGATCGTGTAATTCCTTATGCAAATGAATAACCGTAGGGTCACCTTGAGGAACATTGGCTCTACTTTGCCATGCGGAGGTTGTATCCGCCATCTCATCAAGAATCTCACTAGCTTCGTCATAAGGCAACTTCATGAAATAACCCCCAACATATTGATTGAATATGCATTGGTTTCTAGTATTGATGCCCCGATAGAAGCTTTGTTGTATCATCGCCTCCGTCATATCATTATTGGGGCATTCCTTCACCATCGTTCTAAACCGCTCCCAAATCTCATGCAAATGTTCCGTGGCTTCTTGCTTGAAGGCCAATATCTCATCTCGAAGTGCCGCCATGTGCCCGGGTGAGAAAAATTTAGCAATAAACTTATCCGCCAACTCATCCCAAGTTGTGATGGAATGGTCGGGGAGTCTCTCTAGCCAATCCAATGCTTTCCCCTGAAGTGAGAATGAGAAAAGCCTCAACCAAAGAGCATCCTCGGACACATTCGTCTGCTTGCTACCCAAACATGTATCCACGAACCCCTTGAGATGTTTGTAGGCATTTTGATCCGCAGCGCCCGTGAAATACCCATGCTGCTCAAGTAAGGTCAACATCACATTGGTTATCTGAAAATTGCCCGCCCGGATTTTGGGTGGGACAATAGCACTTGCATAGCTTTGGTTCGGTAGCACCCGCGGAACCGCTCTTGGAGGTGGCGGAGGAGGGTCTGGAACGTTTTCATTAGCATTGTCCTGGCGGCCTCGTCGTGGTCCGGGAGGTATAAGAGGCACCTCATCCTCTCCAATTTCATCAACCTCCTCCCCCGCAAGCATATTTCCAAGAGGGTCATTTGCATTTAAAGCCATTTTGGTACCTGTAGTATTGACACACACAAATTAATAACAAAGAAGGAGAAGAACAACACACAAAACTAAATAAATAGATAGCCAAAACTGTTAGCTCCCCGGCAACGGCGCCAAAAAGTGATCGTAGCCGACTCCGCACTACTAATACGTAGCAAGAGAGGGTCACAATAGCTTTTACCCGATTTTGGGTCGAGATCGAATCAACAGAGAGCTAGGATTGGAATCGAGTATCTATCTTGTTTAGGATTGCGTATGTGCTCTTAATTGGTCTTCTATTCATTTTTGGATTTTCTTTATGATTCTATTTTAATCAAACTACTAATTGAAAATGCAACTAGTTTAAGCTAAGAGATAAATATTGCAAGTTGTATCTAATGGTTTAAAAGGCACTAGGGTAGTGACATACGCATAGGTGGCCAATTGATGGGTACTTGCTTCCAAGGCACGATTGACATGATTGGGGAATATGTTATAACCGTTGCTCGATACTACCCACTCTACACCTCTCGGTAGAACGAGTAATTTTGCCCAATTGACTTTCTCAAGACCAATTGGGTATGCATATTTGCACAAGCAACTTAGGGTTCAATTCGGGTATTACTCTCTCGAGGTTTAACCCTTTAATTGGGGCTATCAATCTCTTGAGTACGCCCCAATTCATTGTTGGACAAATTTCGGAGAGTTAGGCTCTCTTTCTCAAGAAGAGCTCAAGTCAACTCAACATAAACTAGTGTTTGCAACCACTAATTCAGAAATTAACCATAAAATTGGCCCAAATAACAAACACCCATAGTCAATTTAACCTTAAATTACAAGATCCATCAATTGCCCACACTAGGGTTGAGCCACAACCCTAGCTATGGGGTCTACCTACTCATACTAGAAGAAGAAAAGCAAGAAATAGAAGAAGATAAACACATATTAATTAATTACTAAAGTAAATACAAAGATTCAACGATTAAAACTAAGAATGCCCAAACTGGCTAAGAAAAGTCTTCTCACGAGCGCAACTACTGTATTACAATGTTAGATGCCCTAATAATGGAAAAAGTATCTATTTATACTAAGCTGGAAAAATTGGACAAAAATGCCCCTACAGGGTCAGTGCGGACCGCACAAAATGGTGTGCAGCCGCACTGGGCTCTTGACTTGAAATCTGTACTCTCTGAACCCAGGCTTCGCGGACCGCACAGAATGGACTGCGGACCGTAGAGGCTTCATCTTCTGAATTTGGCATCTCTCTGAACTTGGGTTATGCGGACAATACAGAATGGCAGTGCGGCCGCGGTGCCTTCAGTGCGGACCACACAAAACCCTCTGCGGTCGCACTGCCTTGATGCCTGAAAATCCAACTCTCTAAATCTCCCTAGTGCAGACCGCACAAAGTGTAGTACGGCCGCACTAGGCCTGTTTCTCCTGAGTTTTGTCTTGTTTTTTGTACTTGTGCAGGTTTCACTCCTTTTGAGCCGATCTTTGAAATCTTGTCACTTTGTTGATCAAACCTGCAATGAAGCACAACTTATGAGCCTTTTTGGGACTATTTTGAATGAATTTATAATCAAAGCGTAAGCAAGAAGGAGTATAAAATGCATCAAAATCCCTAGTTATCAGATGGCTCAGTATAGCCAGAATGAACTCAAAGGAGTCTAAGATAGCATTTAGAAGAGATGGAATGCTGCCCTGGTAGTGGAATGAGGGCGTAACTTTGATAGATAAATGATGACGTTTGGGCCTTCGATTGAGTGATGACCTGATGAGGATTACATGAAGTGTAAGGGGCTGAAAATACCCACGTAAGGTGAATCATATTGGGATGCTATAAAATAGGATTATTGAAGTAAAGTATCGCCCCTAAGTGGATTAGGAAAATCACTTCAAATATTCCTCGATGCAACGTAAGCCCTAATGGCAATGTATTACGTAAGAAGTTTCTAGTCTTCAAGTAGAGGATTGTAGATCAACATTGAGGTGAATCAACAATGGATAGATACATGTTATAAAGTATGACATGAGATTAAGCCATCGGTCTTAAGATGAACAGTAATGAAGAAGCGTTAAAAGACTTAGCTTTATGCATATAGGATAAGCAACGAGAGTAACCTGAAGTTGGTTGCAGACCTCAGTAACGATAAATCGAAGTAAGAATTATAGCATAGTATGACCTACGTGGATGCGGTAAAGTCATGCGAATGGATAACTAGGTCTATGAAATAGGATATAACCATGTTCGCAAGTTCTACAAAGTACCGAGTGAAGAACTTCAGTACACCTATAGATGCCTAGAGAGGCAACCTATTAAGCCTTGTAAATGTTTACAAAGTAAGGCCTAGAGATTGGCTAAAAGATGGAGGAAAAATGAGAGAAGAGTCGCATATGCACACTTACAAGGTCAGTATCCTAAAGGCTGCATGATTGAAGGTAGCAAGAGTTACGAAATTGGAAGGAATTCGATTACAGGTCGTGGTGTGAGAAAGAGGCCTAAAGGTGGGAATGCCCTGCCCTTTGGATTTATTCACAAAACTATTGCCTAAATGGCAAGGAGAGTATTAAGGTATTCACAAGAGCTATAAGTTATGAAAATGATAAGAGCATCAGTCAACATTCGAGGACGAATGTTCCAAACGGGGGAATAATATATTCGTTTCGTCTTCAGTTAATCAACGTAAGTTCGGGAATGGAATTTTTTTTTTGAGATTATACGCATCATGCTATTTCAAACAGGTAATGAGTAAATTCGTGAAGGTGAGAGGGGAAGCAAGTCAAAGAAAATGAATTTTCGTCCAAGTTTGGCATATTGGGGTAAAATGCGGGCCAAGCGATAATACCCGATATTTATGGACTAGTACCATACAAGATACCATATGACCATGATAGTAGGATGTATAAATGTATTAAAAATCAGTAGAATTTTAAGTAATTTGAGACAATTCTTAATTATGTGGATAATTGGTTAATTACCTGGTAGCGGGATATTACCTAATTAATTAATTGATTATTGGATAAAGTTCAAATTCCCACCCAAAAGAATTACGTGGCAGACCATAAAGTCACAAGAATGTGACTCTTAAAAATTACACATAGGTGGCTAACCATGTTGTGATCCACGTTAATGGAACATGATCATTCTTATCTAAACCCTTTACTACACTTACTCCAACACCTCAAGTATATAATATAATAACATGATCATTCTTATCTAAACCCTTTACTACACTTACTCCAGCACTTCTATTTAAGTAAAACATTAAATAATATAATATATAGTAGTACTTAGTAGACATGATCACAAAATGAATGAACGCAAAGAGGAATTACGGGAGAAGTAAGAAAAGGTTCGGGCACTCAAGCTAATTATCTCAAGAACATAATCAACGACACTGCCAACAATCATTCACCAAAGATACACATGAGATAGAAACTTTCATACACACTTATACTTAGGCTTGCATACGGAGGAATCTCAAAAACCAAAAGGAGTGATATGAAGTCTTTAAAAAGTAACGAATGAAGCTCCAAAGTCGTAAGAAAATACAACATGCGTGAAATCGCGGTTCTGAGGGATTGTTAAGGGAATCGACTCAGGTATGTTAAGGCCGTCCCTTCTTTGGTTTTGGCATGATTCAAGTTATACAGAAGAAACGAGCAAACGCACAACTTTTATAAATGACTCTATTCATAGAAATACTAGGTTTCTCTTTGTTCTTGATTCCCCATGTGACATATTGTTACATCTTCTGTTCATGGGTCTCAAAATAATACGCAGTTGATAAAATTTATTTGAAAAGAATATTGTGATTTTTTGACATATTTTCATGCATTGCATTCATGTACATTCACCCATGACCAGATGACGTTATATATGCATATATATGTAAGTATATATATGTATATGGGGTATGGAAAAGGTTATGGCTTTACATACGCACCACCACCTGATCAGCTAGTATACGTTGATGATTTCGCCCACAGTAGCCGAGATGATATGATGCGATGCCCTTAGAGGCTGATGATGTTATGAAACATATATCGATGCACGACATGACATTCATACACATATGCATGACACTATAATTATTTCATGATTTACAAAGTTATTCAGACTTACAGGTGGAGTCATTTACTCTATATTTCCTCCATGTTTGTTATGTACTTATTTATGTGCCTTACATACTCAGTACATTATTCGTACTGACGTCCCTTTTTGCTTGAGGACGCTGCGTTTCATGCCCGCAGGTCCCGATAGACAGGTCGAGAGCCCTCCAAGTAGGCTATCAGCTCAGCGGAAGATGTTGATGCGCTCCATTTGCTTCGGAGTTGCTTGTTTGGTTAGTATGAGTTAGATGTGTATTGTTTGGCATGCCAGGACTCTGTCCCGTATAAAAATTATGTATTCTTATAGGCTTGTAGACAGATGTCATGTACGTAAAAGATCGTATGGACTTGTTGGCCTATGTTCAGTGTTCAAGTGGTTATTTTGGTCTTAGAGTTGTCTTATGTATATATTTTCATTAAGTGTTGTATTCTACATATTCCACAGCAGCCTCTTCAGCTTAGTTATTTAGGATAGTGTGACCTGAAAAGATACGTTATGTTGGTACTCGGTTGAGTAAGGTACCGGGTGCCCGTCGCGGCCCATCGGTTTGGGTCGTGAGAGGTTTCTGCCGCTTGCAGAGTTTGCCAACAACAACAGCTACCAATCGAGTATTCATATGGCTCTATATGAGGCTTTGTATGGGAGGCGGTGTTGGTCTCCGGTTAGTTGGTTCGAACCAGTTGAGGCTAGGCTATTGGGAACTAACTTTGTTCAGGATGCTTTGTAAAATGTTAAGTTGATTCAGGATCGGCTTCGCACAACGCACTCTAGACAGAAGAGCAGCGCCGATGGGAAGGTTCATGATGTTGCTTACATGGTTGGGGAGAAGGTTGTATACGGTGAAATCGGAGGGTCCAATTCCTCGTCATCGAGGCACCGCAGAAGATCATCTCGAAGGCTCGAGGCTAAAAGGCTATGGTCGAGTTTCCGCCCTCGAGGTTCGTCGACGCTCGACCTTGGGACAATGTTGACCCCGACTGGGGTAGAAATGGGGAGTTCCCAAGGCACACAGCTAGGGCTGACAAAGTCTAGTAGGCTACTCTAAACCCAAATCAGGGCATCATCTAGCTGTCCCATCTCCATATCTTTGTAATTAATGTAATTTGTACTACGTTGGGATTCCCCCTATATATAAAAGGGATCCTTTCCATTTTGTGGACTGGTTGGTGACTCCATACTAAATATACTAGAACATTCTCTCTGCACTCTAACGCTTTCTCTTGGTCTCTCCATCTCATTTATTGCTAATATTTATTGTGTTCTGTTCATTGTTCATCATTTATTGCTTATCATTGACCATAAAGAGCCTTTGTTGATTTTGTTATAACTGTTAGTCGCTCCAACTGCCTTCAATAGCTCCCTGTCGAGCATCGGAATTGATCTAGAGGCCCTGAACCGACAAGCTCGAGGCCCTGATTGTTAACCTATCGATTTGGTTATCACCGTATTCCTAACTCTTATTTCATTTCTAAGTCTCACACATAGCATCAACTGCTTAACAATCAGCATAAAAATAGATCACGTATTTTTAGAGTCCCATAATCAAATTTAATTGTTATTACCATTTTCGCGATAAATAGTTTGGCGCCCACCTACAAATAATAGTGATTATTTTCTTGCTGGCTTAACCACGTAACGCAAGTTATCTTTCACACTTTTCTTGTCCAAGATCTTTGATTTCAGGTGAAATGCATAACTCAGTATACGCACGTTAAAACATCAACCTTGAAGACTATGGAGAAAATGGCATTGACGTCCCAAGTGCTGGTGTACCACCATGAAACCCTAAGAACGCACCGGAACTGATTCCCGTGGACGCGGTTTCACGCGACGCTCAACACGTCAAAATAAGCTCCCACACCAATAGGAGCATACACCAAGGCGACCAATAGGAAGCCCAGAAAACCCCAGCTCGGGAAGAACGGGAGGTTAGCCTTCATGTTATTTTAGAAATGTTGCAGGCACAACAGCTGGCTATTGCTCAGCTACAAAGCCTCTAGAAAACTCCTAGCACGGTAGCTCCGGGGACAGCTCCCCCAGCCGAGCACATACCGGAGAGATCGAGCAATAACGGGTGGATAGCTGATCCCGTCATCATAAAGATTCTCGAGGACCTCACCATAAGGATCGAATCGGGCGAGAAAATTATAGAAGACAATGATAAGAAGGTCGAGACTTACAACTCCAGGGTCGATCAAATTCCAGGGGCGCCCCCGATCTTGAATGGTGTGGACTCAAAGAAGTTCGTACAGAAGCCGTTCCCATAGGAAGCGGCCCCAAAACCCATTCCAAAGAAGTTCAGAATTCCAGATCTTCCGAAATATAACGGTACCTCGGATCCCAATGAGCACGTTACCGCCTACACCTGTGCAGTAAAGGGCAACGACTTAAGGGACGACGAGATCGAGTCTGTCCCACTGAAGAAGTTCCGGGAAACACTTTCTAAAGGGGCAATGATGTGGTATCACAACCTGGCCCCAAAGTGCTGGCAGATTCCTTCATAAAGGTGCATGCCGGGGCCATCAAGGTAGCCACGAGGAAATCCGACGTCTTCAAGATTTAGCCGGGGGATAATGAGATGTTGCGAGAGTTCGTATCTCGCGTTCAGATGGAACGAATGGAACTACCGCCAGTCTCTGACAACTGGGCGGTACAGGCCTTCACTCAAGGTTTGAACGAATGAAGCTTGGTGGCTTCGAAACAGCTGGAGCAGAACCTAGTCGAGAAACCGACCGTGACCTGGTTGGATGTTCATAACCGATACCAGTCAAAAATCAGGGTCGAGGATGACCAGCTAGGTGCCCCCACGGGCTTGGTATACCCAAGCAGGCTTTTGGCAAATGAGCCAAAAGCAAACAAAGAAAGGTACCAGCCGTACACCAAAGACAAGAGAAACACCCCAAGGCGCAAGATTCCCCGCAACGATCGAAGGATTGACCGAGGACAGAATCCTCAGGGACTCGTCAACAGAGCCGGATTTGATAGGCATACAGGGCCAACGGAGGCACCTCGCTTGTCAGAATACAACTTCAACATCGATGTATCAGATATCATTTTTGCCATCACTAAAATTAGAGATGCCAAGTGGCCCAGGCCCGTACACTCAGATCCTTCACAAAGGAATCATAACTTAGTGTGTTAATTCCACAACACGCACAGACAAGACCGAGGATTGCCACCAGCTACAAGAAGAAGTATCCAGACTACTCAATTAAGGTCACCTACGAGAATTCTTAAGCGACGGGGCCAAAAATCATTCAGGGAAAGAGAAGCGACCAAGAAGAACGAAAGAAGTGAGCCCCAACATGTCATCCATATGATCTTGGGAGGCATCGACACCCCACAAGAGCCTGTGATGAGGAGAAGAAAAACATCCATCACCCGAGAAAAGCGAACTCGGGGCTACATACCCGAGAATGCCCTCACATTCAGCGATGAGGACATCGAGACCTTGTCTAAGCCTCACAACGACGCACTGGTAATCACTTTCATTATAAATACATTTCAAATTAAACGTGTACTTATGGATATAGGTAGCTCGACAAACATTATCAGGATGAGGGTAGTAGAGCAGCTCGGACTGCTCGACCAAATCGTACCCGCCTCTCGATTCCTTAACGGATTCAATATGGCGAGCGAAACAACGAAATGGGAAATTACCCTCCCAGTTAACGTGGCTGACGCAACCCAAAACGCAAAATTCCATATCATCGACGGAGAAATGGGATATAACGCCTTGCTCGGAAGGCCATGGATACACTGCATGAGAGCAGTACCATCCACCCTCCATCAAATGATGAAATTCCTGACAAAGGATGGGATTAGAACCGTCTACGGGGAGTAGAATGCGGCGAGGGAAATGTTCGCGGTACATGACGTGTCCCTGACACCAACACCTTCGCCTTGAATGGAGCCAAAGTATAATCAAACTATATCTTCGGTTAAGCCCGATTGAACGAATCAGACGACCGTACCGCATCCCCGTCACAAGCGACCAAAGCATATCGGACCTCGAAAAACCACTCGCACATCCCACACTGAGGTATGACCATCTCCCTTTGTACTTTAGTATATACTCCATTCTGACCTTTATGCAGGCATCCGACCGAGGCAGTCGAAACGCTAAACCAAGTTCGAAGACCTTAAGGTTTTAAAGCGTCCGTTGCACTCTTTTCCTCCGACCAGGTTTTATCCCGAAAAGGGTTTTACCGGAAAGGGTTTTAACGAGGCAACATCCCTATGCTACCTAAGGAAGACTCAACAAGTATTCAAGGCTTCTTTTGCAGTCAACCTCGAACACTAGGGGGCATCCCCCCGGAAGGCCATCCACTCGGAACAGCCAAGAAAGGCCAAGTTGGGTCCCAATAGGAAAATGATGTACCGGGCCGAACGTTCGAACGAACCATGTTCGTATAGCCGGACCCCGACGGTGAAAACATGTATACTTGTACCAAGTAATCGAAGAATATCTCTTATCAAAACATCTCACGCTCCAAAAGAAATTCGGCATTTTCACAAGAATCACTCCTCTGACTAAAACGTCCCGAGCACTCGGGGACTGGCATCAACAATTCAACACCTGAGCGATCCCCGGATCGGAACTCCAAACTCATAATCCCACAACGAGGAAAAATCGTGAAACATCTCCAAAGCCGAAAATGTCCCGAACACTCGAGGACTTGCGTCAAAACCTTAAAAAAAACGCATGACCTCAGGGTCAGAATCTCCGAAATCGTAAGCCCTCAGTCAGGCAACACCAAGTTTACAAGTAACGGCTCCCGAGCCAGGATACCCTCGATGACTCAGGGACTGACACCAAACACCATTCATTAAAAAACCCGAGGCCATAAGACCCCAAACGGGCAGACTCGGTCTCGTAAGACCTACATAAGGCAGCAACAATATCTGTAAGACCTCAAGCAAGGCATGAACCATACTTGTACCAAGTATCTAAAAACTGTAAGACCTCAAAGGCATGAAAATTTTGTAAGACCTTACTAAAGGCATAAGCCCGATCTCAAAGTTAAGGCTATATATCGAACTTCTAAGACCCCTAAAAGGCATACCCTTGAAATAGACGCCGAAACTAGTTCACTCGGGATCAAAAATGGCTTCGACCAAGAACAAATTACTACGGTCATAAGGATGTACCAGCCAATCTAATGCGACTCGGGGACGCCCGACCGTCACTATAAAATCAAAGGCCTTCAAATTACTTCGAATCTACTTCGAAAAGAACCGGTTAAAAATGCTACCCTCGACATAGGAAAAAGAGCTTCACCATGTCAGCTCCTAAACACTGGCTTAAAGATACTCAGCCTCCGAGATAAACCTCCCGAGGAGCTCGATCATCGCCATATAATGACCCGCAATCGAGGTTTTTTATTAAACCGTCAAAGAGTTAGGCAAACACTTTCAAAAAATCCTTATCGAGGGAAAAATAAAGCCAACATAAAAGGTCGATTCGACCCAAGGCGTAAGAGCCATTGTCGCCAGCCCACACAAATAAAAAACTTGAGGGTCGAATGAGCTCATGTCGAAACCCGATTCGGAGACTGAACCCAAAATAGTTACCTAGAATGCCTAAGAGCAAAGGCATAAGAGCCATTATCGCCAGCCCACGTAAAAGGTCGTACCGACCGAACGCATAAGAGCCTAAGGGCCAGCTTTAAATTCAAAACTTGAGGGTCGAATGCGCTCGAGTTGAAACCCGACTCGGAGACCGAACCCAAAACAGTTAGCTAAATTTTTCCAAAAGTAACGTAAGAGCCATTGTCGCCAGCTTATACCAAGAGGTCGCATAGACCAAGCGCGTAAGAGCCCACGAACCAGCCTTAGGAGCCCCAGGGCTATACTATGAATCGAAGTATTCCTCTCAACTCAAAGACCAGTTCATCTGGCTAAAATCAAGGCAAAAAGAAATGTAGAAGATACAAAACCGCGAGGTTTTCTTTTATATACATCTGCCAAAAAACGCGATCTCCATCTACAAACATGCTTTGAAAATGTTATATACGGATGGCAAGATCTACGCCCCCTCTCTGGGAGCTACAGCCTGTCGGCCTCATCTTCGCTTTCTTCAGTATCAGACAAAAGTAACTGAGCATCATGCTCGTCCGCCCTCGCTCGCACCAACTCTTCTGAGAGGACAAAACCCCTAGCACGGATCTCCTCGAGAATCTTTCTTCGAGACTTGCAACAAGCATACTCTTTGATCCTATCTTCACGGTCGAGGATCCTCCTCAGCTCAGCTTGAGCATCAGCAGTGTCCTTTAAATAGATCGCCATCTCCTGGTCAGCCTTAGTTCCGCTCGTTGCGACTTCAGCCCGGGCATCAACGATCTCAGCCTTGACCTTTGAAAGCTCGGACTCGAGCTTCGTAATCACATCTGTTTGAACAAAAGCATTGTCACAAGCTAAGCAAAGTTAAACCTCAAGGGCGGAGACTTTTCCCAGAGCACCCTCCCCCGCTGAAGTCTAAGCGTCCGCCTGAGCCTTCAACACATCATACTCGCGCTTGGTTCGGCCAACTTCATTCTAAAGGCGCTCCAGGTCCTCCGCCTTTTTCTGCAACTGAAATAAACAAAACATTAGCCTCAGTACTAGAAGAAGGAACACACGCTCCGTCGGAACAAAAACTACCTGCTCCTTCAAATAGCTCTCATAATTCAAGCTCCGACTCGCCTCATACCGTAAATATGCCAACTCTCTTTCCCATTCTTCGCAAAGGTGCCTAAGGGATTTCCCCTTGTAAGGCCCCGCAAAATTTTTACTCAAAAACCCGAAATCTTATAGTGCTAAGTTAAGAATATGTGTTAGCAATTCATAAAAATTCTTTGCGGCTCGCGAGCTTACCCCGGCTCGGACCTTTTGGGTGATTTGTGCATTAAAAAGTTAAGAAAAAAATGTTTTTCACAAGAGCGCGTTTTTGCGGCCCATTATGCGGCCGCATAATAACAATGCGGGCCGCATTTCTGCCGCAGAGTGGGTCAGTACGTTGGCCAAATTAAGGCCAACTATGCGGCCAACTATGCGATTGCATAACCGATATGCGGGCCGCATAGTTGTCATATAGCCTTTTAGGGATTTTTGTATAGGGCAGTTCTGCGGTGCATTATGCGACCGCAAAATAGGTATGCGGACCGCATATTGGTCACATACCCGGGCAGAGTATCCAGGTCTTGAGGGCCACTTTTGCGGTCCCTTTTGCGGGCCGCATATCAGTTATGCGGTCGCATATGTGACCGCAGATTGAGTCGGGGCTCCTAATTTCTAACTTTTAAAACCCGACCCCATTTCGTTAAAAACACCCCATTAGACCCTCTTGAGCTAATTTCTACTACATTTAGAGTGAGAGCAAGAGTTCCAGAGGGATAAAGTGATCCTCACCAAGCCTCTACTCAATCCTTGCCCGAATCTTTAACCTTTGATTTCGAAATTTCCTACTAAAACAAGTAATTAACAAATGGGTTCATGGGTATAATGGTTGAATGTCTTGCATGCATGTATGATAAAAGGGTATGCGGAGATTGTGAGCTAAGAATGTAACAAATGAGCTGTAGGATGATAGAATTTTTCACAAAAGGCCTTATAATTCATAATGCACACTTAGTGCTTGAGAGTATGCTTAAGTGAGCTAGAACCTTGATTATCTCTCTAGTTTTTGGATCAACTTGTAATTCTCATAAAATAAATCGAGGTGTGTACGCGGTAAAATCAGAAGACTTGATTTTTTGCTATCAATACGTTTTAGAAGCCTTCCTCGAGACCCCGAGGGTGTAAGGCCACGGTCGAGCTCTCGGTCTCAAGGCTCATCGAGGTCTGAATCGAAGGAAGAAGGGCCCGAGGTCAGGATAAGAGAAACGGTCTCTTAAGCACACGGCTACACCTGACATGGCCGATCTATCTATAGCCTACTGAGAGGACTTGCGTCAGGCCGTCCCATCTTCCTACTCTTGTAAGTAATTACGTACTTTACCGAGTCCCCTCGCCTATATAAGGAGGAATCGCCCCACCTTGTAAGGGGTTGATGTTGCTCCACTTCTCCATAATGCAATAATATCTCCCTCTCTCTTTCTTCCTTCTAAGTTATTGGTGTTCATCGACCCCGAGGTCACCTTAGTATTTTATAGTTTCTTCGTTTGTTCTCCATCATTTAGCTCGAAATTGATAGTATAAGAGCCTTATTTATTCATAACTTTATCTGTTACCCCCTTTCCCGACTACCCTCGATAAGCCTGAGATAGGCTCGAGGCCTGGCCCCGAGGTATCTACTGCCTGCTCTAAGCCCGGGAATGTCCCCTTACTGGTTCGATTACCGCTTTGGCTAACTCGATCTTTATTGTCTTACTTCACGTTTTATTACTAATCACCCTTAAAAACTAGCTCGGGAATAGATCATGTATTTTTAGAATCCCATTTACAAATTTAATTGTTTTTACCATTTTCACGGTAAATAGTTTGGCGCCAACCGTGGGGCTAAAAATAATAGTGATTATTCTATTGTTAGTTTCTTCACCTAAATGCACGATACCTCTTGCCCAAGATCTCCGCTTTCAGGACCGGACATTCTGCTCGATCGGCGAAATGAGAAGCAGAGATCTCAAGAGCGACAGGGGAACGGACCCGATCAACCAGGAGTCCGGAGCACCCCCTGGCTCAGTTCGAGCACAAAGAAGAACTCCCCAACACGATTTCCACATGATTATCGGGGGGGGGGGGGGGGGGGCTGACGATCCCTAGTGCCCCGTGTCCAAGCGGACAAAAACATCCGCTACAGATGGATCGACTCGGCAGCTCTTACCCGAGGAAACCCTCATATTCACTGAGGAGTACCTCAAGGCAATGGAAGAACCACATAATGACGCATTGGTGATCTCGTTTCTCTTAAACAACACAAGGATAAAGCACGTGCTCGTGGACCTGGGCAGCTCAGCCAACATAATCAGGTCCGGAGTGATAAAACAGCTGGGATTGCTCAGTCAGATCAACGCCGTTCCTCGATTCATCCACGGTTTCAACATGATCGGGGAAGAAACGAAAGAAGAAATCACCCTCCCAATCAACACATCTGGCACGACCTAGAGCACCAAATTTCAGGTCATCGATGGCGACATGAGGTACAACTCTTTGCTTGGTAGGCCTTAGATACACAATATGAGGGCAGTACCCTCTACCTTACAACAGGTGGTGAGATTCCCCACAAAAAATGGCTTTACGACAATACATGGAGAATAGCGGGCGGCAAAAGAAATGTTCGTGGTTCACCATGAGGCATCGACCCCCACACACTCGGCCTCAAACGAGGAAAAAAGCATGCAAGCTGTTAGAGATGATGAGGAAGATTTCTTCGCCCCCCGAACCTTCGTCGCCCCCGAAGAGTCGGATGCGACCAAGTCAACGGTCGAAGAATTGGAGCAGGCCATTCTGATCGATAACCTCCCGGACTGCAAGGTATACCTGGGTACAGGGTTGACCCTCGAACTCAGGACAGGGTTTATTCGATTCCTTGGTAACAATATCGACTGTTTTGCCTGGTCCCACCTAGATATGACAGGTATCCCGCCATAAATAACCTCCCACCGGCTGAGCGTCGACCCCAAATTCAAACCCATGAAGCAGAAAAGGAGGCCGCAGTCCGAGGTAAAACACACCTTCATTATAGAAGAGGTAACGAAACTCTTAAAAATCGGGTCCATCAGGGAGGTAAAGTATCACGAATGGCTAGCTAATGTAGTAATAGTGCCAAATAAAGGGAATAAGCTAAGAATGTGCGTAGATTATAATGATTTAGACAAAGCATGCCCCAAAGATTCTTTCCCGCTGCCCAACACTGATCATCTGATCGATGCCACGGCCGGCCACGAGACCCTCACCTTCCTCAATGCTTACTCGGGGTACAATCAGATTCAGATGAACCCCGAGGACAGGGAAAAGACTCCATTCATCACTAAGTATGGCACATATTGCTATAATGTGATGCCCTTCGGACTAAAAAATGCAGGAGCAACGTACCAACGCCTAGTTAATAAGATGTTCGAACACCAAATTGGAAAATTGATGGAAGTATATATTGACGATATGTTAGTTAAATCCCTGTGCGCAAAGGATCACCTGGCCCATTTGTAGGAAACTTTTGACATCCTCAGAAGCTACAACATGAAGCTCGACCCCAAAAAGTACGCCTTCGGAGTAGGCTCGGGAAAATTTCTGGGCTTCATGGTCTCAAACAGGGGGATCGAGATCAACCCCGATAAAATAAAGGCCATCGAATAAATCATAGTGGTAAATAACATAAAAGCCGTCCAACGACTGACTGGGCGGATCGCAGCCCTTGGTAGGTTGATATCAATGTCGTCGGACAAACGCCATCACTTCTTTGCCCTACTCAAAAGAAAGAGCAACTTCGAATGGACTCCGGAATGCCAAGGCGCCCTGGAAGAGCTGAAACGGCACCTGTCAAGCCCACCCTTGCTACACACACCCAAAGAAGATGAAACGCTATATCTGTACCTGGCCGTATCCGAAATAGCGGTGAGCGGTGAATTAGTCCGGGAGATCAAGGTAGGCAATTCCCTGTATATTATGCAAGTCGAACCTTGGGGTACGCCGAAACCCGGTATCCCCATCTAGAAAAATTATCACTCGCACTAATAAGCGCTTCGCGTAAGCTAAAGCCTTACTTTTTGTGCCACCGCATCTGCGTCCTATCGACCTATCCCCTCCGGAGCATACTGAACAAACCTGAGTTGTCAGGCCGACTGGCCAAACGGGCCATCGAGCTCGGAGGGTATGATATTGAGTATTAACCCCAAACGGCCATCAAATCCCAGATCCTAGCGGATTTCGTGGCCGATTTTTCGCCATCCCTCGTCCTCGAGGTAGAGAAGGAACTTTTACTAAATTCAGGCACATCTTCTGGAGTGTGGACCCTATTCACAGACGGTGCCACAAACGTCAGAGGATCAGGACTCGGTATAGTCCTGAAGCTGCCCATCAACAGCGTAATCCGACAATCCATAAAAACTGCGAAGCTAACTAACAACGAAGCCGAGTACGAGGCTATGATTGCAGGTCTAGAGTTGGCCAAAGGCCTGGGGGCTGAGTCCATCGAGGCAAAATGCGACTCGCTTCTCATAGTAAGTCAAGTAAACGGAAGCTATGAAGCTCGGGAAGATAGAATGCAGAGGTATCTGGATAAAATCCAAGTCACCTTGCGCCGCTTCAAGGAATGGACCTTAGTCCATGTACCCCGAGAACAGAACAGCGAGGCTGATGCCCTGGCAAACCTAGGATTGTCCGCCGAGGAGGAAGACCTGCTCCCTGGGGCTGTGGTCTAGCTAATCAAGTCCGTGGTTGAGGAAGGTCACGCAAAAGTCAACTCTACCAGCCTGACATGGGATTGGAGGAATAAGTACATCGCCTATCTGAAGGACGGGAAGTTGCCCGCCGACCCGAAAGAATCAAGAGCCTTAAGAACCAGAGCGGCCTGGTTCTCACTCGACGAAAATGGGGCCCTATACAGGAGAACGTTTGACGGCCCCCTAGCAGTGTGCCTTGGACCGGGAGATACGAATTACGTGCTCCGAGAGATCCACGAGGGCACCTGCGGAAACCACTCCTGGGAAGACTCATTAGTCAGAAAGGTAATCCGAGCAGGTTACTATTGTGATAGCATGGAAAGGGACGCCAAGGAGTTCGTCCGGAGATGCGACGAGTGTCAAAGATTCGCCCCCTTGATCCACCAACCCGACGAACAATTACATTCCATTCTATCACCATGGCCATTCATGAAATGGGGAATGGACATCGTTGGCCCTTTGCCAACGGGACCAGGTAAAGCTAGGTTCATTCTGTTTATGACTGATTACTTTTCAAAATGGGTTGAAGCGTAGGCCTTCGAAAAAATAAGAGAGAAGGAAGTCATCAACTTCATATGGGAGCACGTCATATGCCGGTTCGGGATCCCGTCCGAAATAACATGCGACAACGGGAGACAATTGATTGGGAGCATGGTAACTCAGTTCCTGGAGGACAACAAAATCAAAAGGATCCTTTCAACGCCGTACCATCAATGCGCAAACGGCCATGCCGAATCAACAAATAAAACTATCATCCAAAACCTGAAGAAGAAATCAGAGAGCTCCAAGGGAAAGTGGCGAGAGACTCTACCTGAGATATTATGGGCATATCGGACGAATTCAAAATCAATCACGAGCGAAACGCCTTTCTCTCTAGTATACGGCATTGAATCATTAATACCGATAGAGGTTAGAGAGCCAAGCGCTAGATTCTGACATGCCAGCGAGGAGACAAACCACGAGGCCATGACAACAGTCCTCGAACTACTCGACGAGAGGCGGAAGGCCTCGCTGGTTCGGATGGCTACCTAGAAGCAGAAGATCGAAAGATATTACAACCGGAGAACAAACCTCAGACATTTTAGCATCGGTGACTTGGTCCTGAGGAAGGTTACTCTCAACACCCGAAATCCCAACGAAGGGAAACTAGGCCAGAATTGGGAAGGGCCGTATCCCGTCCTCGGAATCATTGGCAAAGGCTCATATAAGCTTGGCACCATGGAAGGCGAGCAGCTCCCGAGCAACTGGAATGTGTCGATGCTCAAGCGATATTATTGATAGGGCCCCCGATCGTGAAATACCCGCGGAAGCCCACGATTGAACATCGCCCTCTCTTCCACAAAAACAGCCTCTCACCCCAGAACGAATTTCTGCTGAAAGGGCTTTTCTGACAAAGACAACACGTCAGGCAAAAAAATTTTAAGAAGCCGAGCCCATGAGGGTCGAGCTCGTGGCAACAAGACTATATGTACTTGCAGCCTATGTCTACGCCGAGCAATATAATAAAGAATATATTTTTTGGCATTCTTATCACGGCCTACATCTGCTCCAAAGCAATAAATTTATTTTCCCGGCATTTCATGTTTCGAGAAAGATTATCTCAACATATTCGCAGCAAAATACTTCTCCATCAAACGAGTCTGATATACTCGAAGACTCAAAATAAGCAATTCAACAGCTTGCACGACCCAGGGTCGGAACTCCGGGCTCACCAAGCCCCCGAAAAAATACTACGGGCTCACCAAGCCCAGAAACAACTACGAGCTCAAGAGAAGCTGTCTTCAAGCAAACTCGATGACTTGGAGGTTGTTGCCAATCGCCATGCGCTGGAAAATCCAAAATTTTAAGACCCTAACGGGCAGCCTCGGCGAAACCAGATCTATTCTCCATACACTATAAGGCCTCAACAGGCATGGCAAGCGGTAAGACCTCAACAGGCATGAAAAATCCAGCAGTTTAGGCTATACGTCGCATTTGTAAGAATCCCTAAAGGGCATACCCTCGGCGTAGACACCTAAAATTGCTTCTCGGGATCAAAAATGGCCCCGGCCAAACGCACACGACTCCGGACGAAACGGCTGCTACAACCCAAAAAACGCGACTCAGGGACGCCCGACTGTTGCTAAAAAATCCTCCGAATCTACTTCGGAAAGAACCGGTTATACAAAGGCTTCCCTCAACAGGCAAAAAATGAGTCCCAACCACGTCGGCTCCAAAATTGCAAAAGCGTCGATCTACTCGACCTATGGGCTATGAACCTTCTGAGGTGCCCAAAACATCACCGGCTACGACTTGAAATCGAGGTTCTTTTAGAACCGAAGATGGGTCAGGAAAAATAATCAATAAGACCTTAACGAGAGGAAACAAAGCCTACAAAAAGCCTCCGGGCCCCACATCAAACAGCATAAGTTCCATTGTCGCCGGCTAAGCAAAGCCTCTGGGCCTCACATCAAAAGGTCTCTATAACCATACAACGTAAGAGCCATTGTCGCCGGCTTGAAAATTGACAACTTGAGGATTAAAGTGAGCTAGAATCGTGACCCGATTCGGAGACCGAATCCAAAATAGTTAACCTAAGGAAAGCCTCCGGGCCTCATATCAAAAGGTCTCTACGACCAAACAGCGTAAGTGCCATTGTCGCCGGCTAAGCGAGCCTCCGGGCCTCACATCAAAAGGTCTCTACGACCAAACAACGTAAGTGCCATTGTCGCCGGCTAAGCGAGCCTCCGGGCCTTATATCGAAAGGTCTCTACGACCAAACAATGTAAGTGCCATTACTCGCCGGCTAAAGCAAGCCTCCGAACCTCATACTGAAAGGTCTCAATGACCAAAGCAGCAGAAAGGCCACCACCACTGGTCGAAAGCTCAAATGAGATTCAAGGGTCAATTACAGCCCGAGTCGCAATGCGGCTCGGAGACTGGACCCGAAAATCATAAATACCCCCTAGAGCGTAACAGCAATGCCGCTATCTCCAACCGGAACCTCCAGAAAGATCAAAGGGTCGATTACAGCTCGAATCGCAACGCGACTCGGAGACTGGACCTAGAAAATCACCAAGCGCCCAAGGGCGGGAAACAAAAAACACTATCTCCAACCGGAACCTCTAGAAAGATCAAAGGGTCGATTATAGCTTGAATCGCAACGCGACTCAGAGATTGGACCTTGAAAATCACCAAGCGCCCAAGGGTGGGAAACAAAAAACACTATCGCCAACCGGAGCCTTCGAAATGATCAAAGGCCAATTGCATCTTGAATCGCGACGCGATTCGGAGACTAGCTCCAAGAAAATTGCAAAACACCTGAAAGAACGGCACAAATACCACCGTCGCCGATCGGGGGAACCCGAAAGCTCAAGGATCGATTTTAGCTCGAGTCGTAGCACGACTCAGGAATTGGATCCCAAAATAAATGAGAAAACAGCTAGAGCGCGAAGGCGCAAAAACACCGCGGCAAATCGCGGCAGGGATCACATCAACCAGCCCGGAATGGGCTGCAAAGCTACACTATAGATTCAAAGCTCTCGCTGATAAAGGGAATAAATTCACGAGATTGTTCTCTTTCAACATACGCCAAAATGAAAACTCCATATATAGGCAAGAAAAACAACGGAAAGAACGACAGAAACTAAGCCTACAGACCCCCGGACGGCCCCTTATCAATGGTGTCCCCTCTCTCCGGAGATCCGCCCCCACTTCTAACACCACTTGAGCCACCTTCCAATACGCCCTCAGTGGTTAATCTTTGAGGGTCTATCCAAACAAGACTCGTAGCTCGAGGTAAAGCTGGGCCTACCACTCCGAAGGCTTTTTTCACGCAGAAATCTTCAGAAGCAGCTTCTCCCCCATGTATAGATACAAGCGCCTCGGCCTCAGCTCTAATCCTAAGTAGTGCAGCCACCAGCCCGGAATAGAGATCCTTGTGCTTACCACTATCCTCCTTCGCGTCTGGAAGCTGGCGCTCAACCGAGGAAACCCTCCTCGAAAGGCTGTCCCTTTCAGAAGTCACCTCATCCATGCGGTGGCTGAGCTCGAGGACCTAAGCATCCCTGGCCTGGAGCTCCCTTTTTAGTGAAAGTGTCTCCCTCTCAAACCGCACAAGTTGGAGCCCAAAGATTTAAAAGCAATAGACTCCCGTAGAGGCCCAAGAAAATAGCAGGGACGAAGAATGAATAACCTGTTCGGTTAAAATGACTTTGTCATGCTCGCGGCGGCTCACCTCGTCCTGATACTGAGTGAGAGTTTAGCTGTAAAGCATTTCATCCTGAAAGAGCATAAGAAGGATCAAGGAATCAAAGATCGAAACGGCACGAAATGATAGAAAAACGATAAAGGAGTTTACCTGCGCGCAAAGCCTGCCCATCTCGCCAAAAATCGAGGGAGAGTTGGCCTCGGGGCTACCCTCGAGGACGATCGTCGAACCCCCTAGTACGTCTCCACATTTGACCGACGTCCCCGCCTCAGGAACGTCCTTATAAGGTTCGCCTCGCGCTCTGGGAGGTCGAGGTGATCCCCCCTTCGGGGAATCGGCGATGACTAATAAACCAACAGGGTCAGTTTGAACGCCCCGCCCCCGTTCATCATGGGTCCTTGATCTAAGTCTCTTCAAAGCGCCTGCTGAAGACATCCCGGCTCGCGAAGGACTCCGGCCACCCGCCGGACCAAAACCGGTACTCGATACTCCATCCGTCATCTTATTACTATGATAACAGACCGCAACAGCATCAGATTCCTATCCGCAGGCATTCATCTCTTCAACCCGAGGAACAGCCGGTCCGAGACGACCTTCGAAGGGTGCCAAAGGACTATTTTCTTCCTCACCTTCAGCACCAGGATTTCCCGCTGCGACTGAAGCCAGAATTGATAAGTTGACCTTGGATTCCTCAACTTTGGTCCTTTCCGGCTCCGGCAGGATGATCGAAGCATCTCTCTGCCTTTTCTTCTCCTCGTCAAGCATTTGGATATCTTTTCCGGCGGGCGACGCTTCCTTTTTTAGTAAGACCCCTCCCAGACCTGCATAAGTATAAGGGTTAGAGGCACAGAAAGGGAAGAGTCGTCAGCAGCAAATTGCAATGGGATGTGCAGGTACGATAAGAACTCGAGACTCACCATGATCTTTTGCCTCCCAGCGAGCTCGGGACAGATCCCGCCATGTGCGATCGTTGTACGGGCAAGACAAGTATAAACGACCGACCCAATCCCGCAGATCCGACACCGCCCCAGGGTAGGCCGCCTCGACTAAAAGGACATAGAAGAAACAACGGAGTTAGAAACACAAGGAGAAACCACCAAAGAGAAGTAGAAGCTCTGCATCCACTTACGCGCAGTATTCGACTTCTCGGGAAACGGCATTCCTTCCGTCGGGATCAGATCAGACGTCCTCACTCGGATAAACCGACTCAACACCCGTCATCCTCGAACTCCTCAGTACAGGCAAAAAGAGATCTCGAGGCTCGACGACGAAGCCTGATTAAACCTCCGCAAAGGAGGCAAGGGCTGTACATCCGGATCAGGTGATTCAAAGTGAAGGGCATCCCCTCTATCATGCTCGAATAATGCCTGATCATATAAACCACGTGTCAGAATGAAGGATGGATCTGACCCAGGGTTACCTGATAACTCCGGCAGAAATCGAGGATCACAGGATCTATCAGGGGCTAAGACGGTCCCACCGGTCCTAAAGCAAATGGTTAGGTATACAGGCTCAGAAAACCAGCCCTATAAGCTGTGATATCTTTATCCCGAGCAGGTATCTCCACGAGCACAACATCCCCCCAGCCACAATCGACTTTCACTCTCCCTATATCCGTTATGGAGCTGATGTATCGAGTTACTGGTTTGCGACATCCCGATTTAGAAGAGGCTCTTTGGACCTTGAAATTTGAGGTCATCGCGAAAGATCTCGGAACACACTCCCCGACACGGGGACAAGCCGTCACTTCACCTTGGGAGAAGAACGAAGATGATGAGCCCGTAATGTCGCGAGAAGCATCTATAGAAATGTTCGCCATCCTTGAAAAGGCCCAAAAAAGGGAGAAAGCAAGGGAGCTCGTGCTTCTAGGAAGAGAACAAGGAGAAGCGGAAATACGGGATTCACAAAAAAGTTCCAAATGGAATCCGGATGGGGAGAAGTGAGCTTTTATAAAGGCATCGCGGGTACATTAAAGAGAGCCAATCGCTGCAGTCAGTATTGAACTCCAACCGTCGTAGTCAGTATTGAAGTCGGTATTGAAGTCCAACCACCCGAGGCACATCTTTGCAGCTTGCAACCATTCTCAGGAACACCAAGGGAAGCAGGAATTCAGAATTGTTTCTCATCACTTCCCGTCGCCTTCTGCTCTAAGAAACGCGGAGACTATCTGTACCCCGGTAAAATCAGAAGACTTGATTTTCTGCTATCAAGACGTTTTAGAAGCCTTCCTCGAGACCCCGAGGGTGGAAGGCCATGGTCAAGCTCTCGGCCTCAAGGCTCATCGAGGTCCGAATAGAAGGAAGCAGGGCCCGAGGTCAGGATAAGAGAAAAGGTCTCTTAAGCACATGGCTACACCTGACAGGGCCGGCCTATCTATAGCCTACTGAGAGGACTTGCGTCAGGCCGTCCCATCTTCCTACTCTTGTAAATAATACATACGTACTTTACCAAGTCCCCTCGCCTATATAAGGGGGACACGCCCCCACCTTGTAAGGGGCTGATGTTGCTCCACTTCTCCATAATGCAATAATATCTCTCTCTCTTTCTTCCTTCTAAGGTATCAATGTTCATCGACCCCGAGGTCACCTTAACATTTTATACTTTCTTCGTTCGTTCTCCATCATTTAGCTCAAAATTGATAGTATAAGAGCCTTATTTATTCATAACTTTATCTGTTACCCCCCTTCCCGACTACCCTCAATAAGCTTGAGATAGGCTCGAGGCCTGGCCTCGAGGTATCTACTGCCTGCTCTACGCCCGGGAACGTCCCCTTACTGGTTCGATTATCGCTTTGGCTAACTCGATATTTATTGTGTTACTTCACGTTTTATCACTAATCACCCTTACAAACTAGCTCGGGAATAGATCACGTGTTTTTAGAATCCCATTTACAAATTTAATTGTTGTTACCATTTTCACGGTAAACAAGGTGGCAAAGAGTTCCGGAATCATTATAAGAATTTAAGAAAAAGCTCTATTGAGGTATGTATGGCTAACCCTCTTCTTCTTAGTATTGAACTCTTGGTGTCAGAATAGTTGGCATGAGTTCCGATCTGATCATATTAGACGGATTGTATTAATGTGTTGGGTTGACAGATTTTTGTTGCAAAATTGCTCCATGTGTTTACCCTGAAATCATGCTAGTTGGAAATGTGATTATGTTCTCTAAGTGTTCTTTTCTTTCCTTATGTGCGCATGCCCTATATGATAACACTTATTGACATGGATGGTGAAGCTATATGAATGAATAAATAAGGGGAAGACTTGAATTATAAAAATGTATCGGAGTGCCAAGCATTTATTAATAAAGAGGTGTGTTGTGCCATGTAATGGAAAAATGGAAAGAAATGTGAACTAAGGAAAATTGAAAGAGGTTATGTCTCAAGTGAGATGGCTTAGCCGATCGGGCCAAGATCGGACGCCATGCTATACACATGGTGACATTCACATTGGATTTTTGATTATCATTGTGGATTTGGATATGTCTCACTTGGAATGGCTTAGCCGGTCGGGCCGAGACCGGACTCCGTGTAAAATCACGGCGGCATTATGGGTTATGGCACTTGGCGCTAAAGAATATTAACCTAGAGAAATGGAAGGACTTAACCGGAACTATATGAACCTTATTTGGTGTTTCCTTGTAATCTTGTTAAGCACTTGTTGATGTTATAACTGCCTTCTATTTGTTCACTATTCATCCTATTAAGAATTGTGTTTGCCTTACATACTACTTCTATTCGATAGTACTAACGTCCCTTTTGCCGGGGCGCTACATCTTTGAATGGATGTAGGTGGTTCTATTGCTGATAGCGCTGATCGGAGATAGCGGTGCTCTCTTTCTCTCTTCATAGCAAGCTTGGTGAGCCCCCATTTCTCCCAGGGGTTTTGTAGTTCTTCTTTTGTATAGATTTCCATATTTTGAGGTATAGTCGGGGCCTTGTTGCCGACATTGTCATTTTGGTCTATTGTATCCTCAGAGGCTCTGTAGACGTTTATGTGGGTCATGTATGGGTGTCGGGGTGGTCAAGGATCAGGATGTATGTTGAAACTTTTCTCCAATAGTTTGTCAACTGTATATATTTTTGGAAACATAAGTATGTCATGTTGTAGTTAAGTAAAAATTTAACTAGCAACATTTATGCAGTTATATAACAACTCTCTCTCCCGTGTTTAATAATTGGTGATGCATTTCTTCTTCGGATATTGAATGAGTCGGGTAGGAAAGGCTGGTTAGGCTTGCTCGACCGGGTTCGCTGGGTTGCGCGCCGGTCACGCTCCCTGAGGTTTGGGGCGTGACACCCCTCATCCAGAGCTTTCCGCAGCCTGGCCTCATGGCGAAGTAGCTCAGACTTAAGTTTGTCAAAAACCTGCGAAGGAAAACACCATAAGGAAGGGAAGGAACGAAACTTGAAGAAGCCACTGGGCTTCCTCGAAGGTCGAGCACAAATCAGCTAGCTTGGCTCCCCCGGCTCCAAAAAAGTCGACCCCGATCGAGGCCCGGCTGCTCGGCACATATGACCCCGGGTTTCGAGCATCCCTCGAAGTACCTGCGACTGAAAAAGAGGACGACAGCGGAGGAGAAACTGCCTTTCCAAAACCAAAAATCACGGGCGTGGTAGGCTCAGTTAATACTTCCACTCCGGGCCGCCGGTCCAGGTTCACTTTGCTTTGAGAACCATCGCCCTGCAAAGGTACCTCCTACTTATTCTTATCATCTTTTGGCCCAGAAGCCAGCAACCCTTCACATTCTCCAAAGGGGCATGGCCTTGCCTCAGAAGGCTCCCTGATGCCTGCAAATAACAAGGTTAGTACGTAGGAAGAGAAAGAGCTTTTCCAACCGAGAAAAGGGAAGGGAACAAATTGCACAACACACACCATGATGTTTTGCCTCCCATCAACCCCTAGACAAAGCTTGCCACTTACGCTCGTCACGGTTCAAGTGGGCCGCCAACTCCCGAGCCCAATTTTGCAGATCAGGGTCCTCGCGCGGCGTCCATGAAATTGTTGTGGAAGAGGAAAAGAGGCACATTTACGAAGCCAACCTTTGCCATATACAAAACTAAGAAGACACGAAGTGTACCACTTCCGTGTATAATTCAATTCCTCAGGGAATGGCATAAACTCCACAGGGATAATATCAACAGTCTGAACTAAGACGAATCGACTCATCCACTCCCGGCCCCCATCTCCTTCGTCATCAACAATGAAAGGCGTGGCCAACCAGCATTGTAAAGTTAACAGGCCTTGATGGTGAAAAGGCCGGTACAGCCTGATAAGAAGGCTAAGCGTGAATTCGACCCTGCCATCTCCGCGAAGAACCTCATCATTAGTACTATCCGCCAAAATGACGGATAAATTAATGCCAAGGTAACCCGATTTTCCGATAGAAATCAAGCACGACCCTATCAGGGGGGCCTAGCATGAAGGGGTACGTATATAAGTTCAATAACCTCTCAGCATGATCCATGATGCCCTCATCCGGGGAAAGTATCTGTAGCTCTACCTTATCCCCCCATCCGCAATTTTTTCTCACTGACCCAAGGTGTTACTCTCATATCGAAGAAGCAAACATCAAGGTATGCTCCCGTTGATCCTGAACAGCGGGGTACTTCTCCGACGATAAGTCCCCTCTCGAAGCAAAATGCCCCGAGTCAGGCCCGCCGGGCACCGGCAACGCTCGTCGACAAGGTGAGAACCGAAGGCGGAACTCTCTCCTCCCTGCCAAACGGATCCTGATGCAGCAGTCATGACTGTTGCAAAATTAGAAAACTAGACCAGGAATTTGGGCAAGAGCGTTAACACTGAAATAATGAAAGGCCTAACACTGGAAAGAAGGGTAACTACTTAGAATGAGGGGGCCTCCAAAAAGCGGAAACAACCCTATATATGGGAAAAGTGGCGACCACTCGCCTGCCTCGAATGCCTATTAAAAATATCGGCTAAAGCTTCTGTCGCTTTGGGAAGATACGCCAGCGGAGTCGACTCGGCCATTTCCTGACCATATCTTACACTCGACATCGCCATACGATGCTCCAGGGTCAAAAACCTCGTGTCGACCAAGTCCTGAGGTGGTACCCGACCTCAAGAACCTCCATCAAAAGAAGTTTGGCTCCAAGAAGCCATTGGCATCATTACAAGTCCCGAGGTGGTACCCAACCTTGAGGACCTCCATCAAACAAGTGTTAGGCTCCAAGAGCCCATTGACATCGTTACAAGGTGCTACCCGACCTCGAGGACCTCCACAAAAGGAGGATTGGCTCTAGGAAGCCATCCATGTCTTTACAAAACACAAGATGGTACCCAACCTCGAGGACCTCCATCAAAAAGAAGTTAGGCTCCAAGAAGCCATTGGCATCGTTACAAGGAGGTACCCGACCTGGAGGACCTCCACAAAAATGGGTTTGGCTCTAGGAAGCCATCCATGTCATTACAAAACTCAAGATAGTACCCAATCTCGAAGGCTCCTTTCAAGAAGGAAATCAGCATTCAAACTCCACCTGTATGGGCTTGGCCCCGGGGTACCATCTGAATTTGGGTAAACCCTCATCCGGGATCTATCTACAAAGCCTTAAGGATATTTCCTCTAAGTTCAAAGCAAGTTTCCAGGTGGCCCGAGTTTGAAAGAACCCCCACTCGGGGACTGCTTTCGAAAGCTTAAAGGCAGTCCCTACCATCGGGGCCTCCGAGCAAGTTTCCCCTCAAAGATTACCGCGAGGTCTAAATGGTAATTCTCGGTCTCCAATCTCGAAACACTATTTTCTATTCAACTCGATGTCAAGGCCTCGGCGACCCGAGTTTATCGGTCCAATCTAGGCTCGATCCAAGAAACAGCAAAAGGTTCCACAGGAAGCCATATGAATCAATCAAAAGTCAGGAAAAAATACTCCATCTGGGCCCGATACTGCCACCAACCGGTGGAGTCACACATGCAGAGTCTCCATAAATGCAAATAAAGGAAAATATAGCAAACATCAAAGACAAAATTGGGGAAACATCTTTGTATTCATAAACACTTGATTATAAAAGCCCACGAGGGGTCCTTACATATGATTACAAAAGCCCACGAGGGGTCCTTACACAGAAACAAAGAAGCAAAAGGGTACACATATAGTAAAAGACAAGAGCTTAATCTATTCTCGAGGGTCATCCCTAGCGGCAACATCTTTGAGCACCATCTCCTCGGGCATGTATCCTCGGCGGCAATATCTTTGACCGCCGCCTCCTCTGGGGTCTCATCTCGGTCCTCCAGAATAATATTCCCGAGGGCGAAGATGAAGAAGAGAAAAGTGACGCAGAAGAAGCAGAAAAAAGAGACATAGCCCGCCGAAGCTAGAAATAGAGGATTCGGCAAGCGCCAATCCTACTTGCATGGCTGCTTCAAGTCCGCCTTCTGGGACATTATGCCCTGCAAGTCTAGTGGCCGGTAGCAGAAGGATGAAGTGCCACACCTGGCCAAGGTAGGAGAAGGAGCAGCGGTGTATACTCCGAACGCTCTCCCGAGCAGCGTTATAGAGTCCAAACGTCCTCCTGAGCTGGAAGAAGTCGGCCCCCTATCTCATCACCTCGAGCCAATGATGACAGTAGTAACAACCATAACAACAACAGTGACAAAATAGTATAATCTCACTCGGCAAGGGAAAGCCCAGGCAAAAGTCCATGGTGTGGCTGATGGGAACGTCGCCATGTAACCTTAAGGCCGTGGAGCCCAAACATGGTGGGTAGCAATAGAGGGGGATGGTGAGAAGAAAGGGATGGAAATATGTTGAAAGGCACTTGGACAAAAAGATGATACCAGAAGGCCCTCATTTATAGGGGTGATAGTATGACTGACAACGCCATCAATGCCTTTGAAAGACGGATCGACATGCGCGATCAATGCATTATTAAAAACTGAATCGACATCGGTATTGTCGCTTTGAAAAATGGGAATCGACAGGGCATTGAATAACGCTGAAAAGACAAGCCCATGAGACGCCCCGATTATTGCGGAGGCTTACGTCATAAGTGTGATATCATCAATATGACATCATCACGGGAGGTCCAAAGAGTTGGATGTCAAAATCGTTTCTTATTGTTCTACCACAAGAAACGCGGGGACTATCCGTATACGGTGAAATCGGAGGGTCCAATCCCTCGTCATCGAGGCACCGTAGAAGATCATCTCGAAGGCTCGAGGCTACAAGGCAATGGTCGAGTTTCCTCCCTCGAGGTTCGTCGACACTTGGCCTTGGGACAATGTTGACCCCGGCTGCGGTAGAAATGGGGAGTTTCCAAGGCACACAGCTTGAACAGACCAATTCTAGTGGGATACTCTAAACCCGAATCAGGGCATCATCTAGCTATCCCATCTCCATATCTTTGTAATTAATGTATTTTGTACTATGTTGGGATTTTCCCCATATATAAAGGGGATCCTTGCCATTTTGTAGAATAGTTGGTGACTCCATACTAAATATATTGGAACATTCTCTCTTGGTCTCGCCATCTCATGTATTGCTAATATTTGTTGTGTTATGTTCATTGTTCATCATGTATTGCTTATCATTGACCATAAAGAGCCTTCGTTGATTTTATTATAACTGTTAGTCGCTCTCCAACTACCTTCAATAGTTCACTGTCGAGCATCAAAATCGATCTGGAGGCCTTGATTGTTAACCTATTGGTTCGGTTATCACCTTATTCCTAACTCTTATTTCATTTCTAAGTCTCACACATAGCATCAACTGCTTAACAACCGGCATAAAAATAGATCACGTATTTTTAGAGCCCCATAATCAAATTTAATTGTTATTACCATTTTCGCGGTAAACAAAGGTATTACTCAGAGTTTCATCCATGAAGGATGTTATGAGGTTTGGGAAGAAGGGCAAGTTAAGCCCTCGGTATATTAGATCTTCTGAGGTGCTGGAGAGGATTGGGGAGGTGTCTAACAAGCTTGTGTTGCCACCTAGTCTATCAAGTGTTTATCCAGTGTTTCATATTTCCATGCTCCGAAAGTATTTCGACGATCCGTCTCATGGTTTGGACTTCAACACGGTTCAGTTAGATGGGGTTTTGACTTATGATTTGGAGTCGGTTGCCATTCTAGATCGGTAGGTTCAGAAGTTGACTGCAAAGAATATAGCTTTGGTAATGGTACAGTGGAGAGGTCAACCAGTTGAGGAGGCTACTTGGGAGACCGAGTGGGAGATGCGGAGCAGATATCCATGACTATTTGATACTCCAAGTATGATTGTAGACCCGTTTGAGGACGAACATTTTTTAAGAGGGGGAGAATGTAATGACTCGACTGGTCATTTTGAGTAATATAACCCCCTTTTCCAATTTATTGCTTATTCTTTGCTCATTTATTGTTATGTGACTTGTCGAGGTGGTTGGTTTTGTTTCGAGAATGTTTCCGAATGAGTTGGGACACTTAGTCCCAAGGTTGGAAGCCTAAGTTGAAAGAGTTGATCAGATATTAGCTTATATGTAAATGACTCTGGAATAGAGTTATGATGGTTCCTATGGTAATTTTGGACTTATGAGTGTGTTCGGATATTGATTTGGAGGTCCGTAGGTGATTTTTGCTCGAATCATCGAATGTTCAAAAAGTTGAAGTTTGGAGAGTTGAGATGTTTGACCGAGAGTTGACTTTGTGTTTACTAGACTCGAATTGTTGTTTTGGAAGTTGGAATACGTCTGTAGTAACATTTATTACATGTGTGCAAAATTTGATGTTAATCGGAGTACGTTTGGTATATTTCAGTATTAGTTTTAGAAGTTAGAAGTTCATAAGTTCATTAGGCTTAAATCGATGTGCGCTTCGTGGTTTTACTGTTGATTGATGTGATTTGAGGTTTCGAGTGAGTTCATATGATGTTTTAGGACTTTTTGGTACGTTTGGTTGAGGTCCTCGGGGCCTCGCGTGTGATTCGGATCACGTTTGGCTCATCTTGTCATGGTTGTTGCTAGTTTCCTTATATGTGATCACGAGTGGAGGTCCGCGATCGCGAAGGGATATTTGGGTGACTAGGTAATTTTTCCTACACGTTCGCGAGAAGGGTCAACGATATCAAAGCTTGGGGATTCAGTGCTACGCGAACGCTTGTGTTGGGTCGCGTTCGCGAAGAAGGAAGGAGGAGGCTGGGAAGTCCACGCGAGAGTTCTTCGCCAACGCATGAAGGAGTCCGCGATCGCGTAAGTTGATGATTATGTGCATCGCGTTCGCGAAGAGTAATTTGAGGGCAGTATATTTTTGTTCTTCGCGATTGCGAGGTACTTCCCACGATTGCGAAGAGGAGGATCTGGGCAGAATATAAGATTTAAAAAACGAGGGTTAGAGTATTATTTCATATTTGGACTTTGGGAGCTCGGATTGAGGTGATTCTTGAAGGGATTTTCAAGGAACTGATTGGGGTAATTTATTCTAACTTGAATTTGATTAATATACATGAATCTATCATTGTTTTACCTTTTAATTAGTGTTTGGAGTTGGAAAAGTTGGAAAATATTGTAGAAACTACGACGCTTTAATTTGGAGAGTTGAAGGTCGAGTTGAGACCGGAATTGAATTATTTTGGTATGGTTGGACTCGTTATTGAATGGGTGTTCGGATTCTGTAAATTTTTGGAATTCCGAGACGTGGGCCCAAGATTAACTTTTTGGGTTAACTTTTTTGACCTTTGTTAAAGAACCTAACTTTATCATATGGAATTGATTCCTATAGCTTGTATTGATCGTATCAATTTGTTTATGTCTAGATTTGAGTCGTTAGGAGGCCATTTTGCGAGGCAAAGGCTTGTAGGGGATTTGCGCAGTTTGAGAAAAGTAATACTTTTAATCTTGGTTCTGAGGGTATGAATCCCTGAAATACATGTTATGTGGTAGGTATTGAGGTGATGCACATGCTAAGTGATGGGCCTGTGAGCGTGCACCGCAGTAATTGTGACTCGGTTGATTACGTGGGACTGCGTAGTCAACTAATCTTGTTATTATCCATATATTATCCATGTGCTAGAAAAATTAAGCTATTATCCATGTTAGAAATCATGATTAGGCTATATGCCGGTACTGTTGGACCCACAGAGGTCGTTTTGCTGTTGAATTATTTGCTTTATTTGCAATTATGTACTCAATCACATCTGTCATTTGCATATCATATGTCAGTCTCCGTTTCCATTCATTGATACATCATATCATCATTTTTGGGCTGATTGTCATGAGATTTATGGGCCCGTGAGACTAGAGAGATTGAGATTGAGTTGGGGCCTGAGTGTCATGTTGTGAGTGAGGTGTGGATCAGGCTGCACGCTATAACAGGCCTTCTTGGCTTATATATTATTATTATTATAGATCAGGTTGCACGCCGCATCAGGCCTTATAGACTTTATATATTATTGTAGGATCAGGCTGCATGATGTAGCTGGCTAGATTGGCTTTATATTAGAGCTTCTGCAGGTTCCGCCCCTCCGGAGTATGACATACCAGCAGTGAACACAGGTACTGTATAGTGCCGAGTGATTGAGTGTGATGAATGAGAGTTGAGGCAGTTAGATTGAGTACTCTGAGAGCGTTAGTACATGAGGTTATCATTGTGATGCATTAAATGTGACATTGACTTTTGACATGTATATATAATGATATGACACTCCTCATATCGGTCACAATTGGCATATTTTATCCGTGTTGAGCTTAAACTGTTAAACTTGAAAGCATGTCTACATTCATGTGTGGTGTAAAACTGATTATAAGTTTTCTCTGAGATATTACTGTCATTCTTCTTGTCATATCTGTCCTGTTAAAAATCTGGATTTGAATTGTACCTATCAGAGCTCGTCACTGCTTTCAGCCCAAGGTTAATCCTATTGCTTATTGAGTATATTGGATCGGTTGTACTCATACTACACTCTACACATCGTGTGCAAATCCAGGTACTTCTGGACATGGCGGTTGCTACATTTTGGAGCATCAGTTTCTTGGAGACGTTTGAGGTAGCTGCCTTGAAGTCCGCAAAACTCGACTCTTCTTCTTTTTAGTTTATTAGCACCGTTCTATCTTTCTAGCTAATTGTTTTTAGCAGTTAGAATTTATTGTCATTTAGATGTTCATGTACTCAGTGACACCATATTTTGGAGAATTTTTTATTGAGTCGCAGTATTCTCTTATCAGTTATTTATGGGATTTTTATTATTAAGCTTATTTTATTATGTTTTCAGTTTAAATATGCATGGTTATTTGTGATTGTCGGCTTGCCTAGTATTGCAATAGGAGTCATCATGACATGCGAGATTTTGAGTCGTGACACCTATATACCTCTGCTTTAGCGTGCCTCCCATTTGCATATGTAATTGTCCAAGTGACTTCCTCGTTCTATCCTTGTGCTTGCCCCGTTAGTCCTTGCCATGAAAGAAGTTTCTGCCACATATTTTCTGAGTAAATACATTCAAAGAACAAGTGTTGATGGCTTTCTAGGTCAACTTCATATAGTGAGCATGTTTGGCAGGTTACAACATCCCATTTGCTCAATTTATCCCATGTATAATCTACCTTGGATTGCTAGATACAAGATGAATATCCATTTGGGCATCCTTGCTATATGTGACCAACGCAATCAGATACCTTTTTAAGAAATCCTAAATTGCCAAATATGTGAAACAATGAATACCAAATATGAAATTTACGCATGGAAGTAATAAAATAAAGAAAATAGACTTTAGAAAAATGACCGCCAAAGATTAATTAATATCTAATCGCGTCCACAAATGAAATTTATAATCCACATTTTTAAAATGCGTCATATCTAAAAAATGACGTGCTTTCCTAAAAGTTGTTTTTTTTTTCATTTTATGTTTGCAACTAGTTTATTCTTCTTTAATGTATTTTCCTAATGCATCATATGTTGCTAGTTTCTACATTCCTAATGTTTTTCTTAATGTTCTTTTGTTGTTAGTATTTCATATTTCTTATGATGTACTTTTTTTAATGAATAATATGAAAATTTCAAGTCGTCAGTTGGACCCAAGATTAATAAAGTTGATATATGTCATCTAGATAGTGGTAAAACTCATACTATTTTAGGACATTAGAAGTATTTCTTTTGTTTGTTAATGAAAGAAGCCAATGTTAATACAATATTTGGTGATATAAGATTAATTGAAGATTCTGGAAGAGCCAACTTATTACTACCGGGAGGAACAAGTTTGGCTATTGATGAATCACTATATTGTAGTAAATATCAAAGAAAGTTATTCAGTTTCAAAGATATTCGCCAAAATGGATACCATATTGTGACTACGAATGATGAAAAGATTGAATATCTTTATATTACTACAATAAATTTTGGTAAGAAGTATGTGCTTGAAATATTACCTGCTCTTTCCTCAAGCTTATACTACACAAGTATTAGTAGGATCGAAACATATGCCATAGCAAACGAGAAGTTTACTAATCAAGAGAATTTTATTATTTGGCATGGCCGGTTGGGCCATCCTGATTCTACTATGATGCGTAAAATAAATAAGAATTCACATGGACATTCAATGAAAAACCATAAGATTCTTCAATTTAAGGAATTCTCTAGTGTTGCATGTTCTCAAGGTAAACCCATTCAGCGATTAAAGTTAAGATTGAATCCCCAACATTTCTAGAACGTAAACAGGGTGATATATGTGGGCCCATTCACCCTTCATGTGGACCATTCAGATATTACATGATTTTGATAGATGCATCAATAAGATAGTCACATGTGTGGTTGTTATCAACTCACAAATGGCATTTGAGAGATTGTTGGCTCAAATAATAAATCTAAGAGTATAATTTATAGATTATGCAATTAAGATAGTTCGGCTTGATAATGCTGGTGAGTTTACATCACATGCCTTGTATATCAACCGGGATAACAATTGAGCATTCATTTCCACATGTCACACTCAAAATAGTCTAGTGAAATCATTAATCAAACGGCTCCAGTTAACTACTAGACCAATACTTATGAGAAAAAAAACTTTCCATTTCGGTATGAGGTCATGCTATTTTTCATGCAGCGGCACTTGTGCATATCAGGCCAACACGTTATCATAAATTCTCTGTTACACCCCATGTATTCGTACGTTGTAAGTCAATTGATGTAAGCTCAGAAATAAAATCATCTTTGAAAAGTTTACATATTTAGTTAATCATGTTATCATGAAGTTTACAAATATTTAATATCACTAATACCAAGTACCAAGAGTGTTGGAAGGCTTAGAAGCTAAACGAATCGGAAAAAAAATAAGTTTCGTCGAAACTCGACAAGTTGGAAATGTTATAACATTTACTTTTGGGGTGAGACTAGGGTGCTCAAAATGATAAGGGGGTTATGTTATGAGTTATTTTTGTCTTATGATAGTCGTGCGTTATGTTTTGAAGTCAAGTGAGTTGTGGAACAAAAGCTGGCAAAGATCATCACAAGTTACATTCATAAATATGCTGAAATTTAGGTCATTAGCTGAGCTTTTCTTCAAATATAATTGGAATTAGGGGATGATATACCTAACAAATTGATGTTCTACGATTCTAGTTTCTAACACATTAACCGTTTATCGATAAGACATCGGAGTAGAGAAATATTTGCAGTTTTGCGAGACTGTGGAGCCTGCATAGGTAAAAAGTAGGTGTGTCACTAAAGCTTTTTGAGCAATACACTTTGTCTGCTATATGAGGTGTTTTTTGGACAAATTATATACCAAATTAATGGTATTGGAATGTAGTTTCCAACACTCTTATCTGTTCATTCATTCGACATCAATAAAATGATATAAGCGTCTGAAGAAGAGCCAATAATAGGGTGCCAAGCTAGCACCTCTTTAACTTTTCAAAAATGGATATATATAGAACTTATGTCGTCTCTTTCTTCACTTTTCTGCATACCACGACCAGAATAAGACCCCAAAACTTATTCTCAAGCTCTCCACAAGGGTTTCCAATAATATTAACATCCCGGGAACGAAATCAAGAAGCGATAACACTAGAACAGTCCCCTAAAACGTCAGTATCGCTATATCGCCTCTCTTTTTATTTGTAGTTTGAGTTTTGGAAGGTATTTAATTGTTAAGAAAACGTCTACTTTCTGTATTTAAGCTTTAAATATCAAGGAGGGTTGATAAATTCGTTTTCTAATAGTTAGAACTCATGGGACAGTGATCGAAAGCCGTGAATTCGAGTTATTCAACTTGTAGCGGACTGTTTTAGGGGTTGTTTCGTGTTGCTTTTGGGATGTATAGTTTGCTGATGTTTTATGGAGTTTTGGAGGATAAAAGGTGTGGAGAAACACCACATTATGACAGAATGGTGGTCTGCTCATTCGTCGTTATATTTTTTCGTTGTTTGACACTACTTTTGTTGTTGTTTTATGTATGAAGTGATTAGGGTGTGTGGGGTGTTTTGTGATATATTGTGATGGAGATAAGGTTGGAAAATGATGCATACATGTTGTTAGTATTTTGTTCTTGGTGTGTTGGTATATTTTATTGGAGGAGGGCCATGTTACAGGGGAGATGGTGCCCTAATCTACGTAAACGAGCTACTAGTTTAAGTTGCGAACTTAGCCTTTACTCAGCACCGATTTTGAATCTCCTTATGCTGTGGTAGATTGAGTTGAGTTGTTTGAAGAATTTCTTGAAAGATATTAAGGACTCAACGAGGTTAAGGTATGTTAAGGCTAAACCTTTCCTTCATTTTGCCATGATCTCGTAACTACATGTGTTTGATCACGAGGCATAAAGAGAAGTTCATACTCACGAATTTATATACATTATTCTAGTCTCATAAGTTATAGTATTCCCCCTTATCGGGGCTTCATATTCAGTTTAGTTTTGTCTTTTGTCAGCCAAGAGAGAAGATAGTCTATATATATATATATATACACACACACACAGAGTATATTACAGTATTTCACCACCATCGAGCTATAATCGATGGGTAGGCCCCTATTAGAAAACTTCTGATAAGATGGTACGTTATATATCGAGCCTACTTTGGCCCAACGCCTATGAGCGAGCCCAAAATGGCCAAGATACAAAGCCTAGTATGGTTGAGTGCCTATGAGCGAGCCTACTATGGCAGAGCAGTTACACATACTAAGCCTTATAAGGCCGGAAACCTATTCTACTTAATATATTGAGAGAGTTGAGTCAGTATCAGCAGGTAAGCATATCTTTATATTATATTTGACTCCCAATTACTTTCTGCTCTTATATTATCAGTTCAGTTTCAACTTTCAATTAATTTGTTGCCTTACCTACTCGGTACATTATTTCTTACTGACGTTCCTTTTGCCGGGGACACTGCATTTCATGCCTGCAGGTCCTCATTGCCAGTTGGATAGACCCTCCCAGCAGACATAGTCAAACATCAGCTTGGTTGGTAAGCTCCACTTTGTCGGAGTTACCAGGTCTAGACCTTGAAGTCCATTTTATATATACAGGTTTGATGCGTAGGTCGAAGCTCTGTCCAGACCATGGTACAGTTCAGTTATCTTTAGAGGCTTGTAGATGAGTCCTGTATATTTTGTATATCAATAGATGTTCATGGTGGCTTCATTGGCCTGCACAGTTATATAAATCAGCTTTTGGGTATGTTTACCCCATAGATGAGAGAGGCGTTATTTTCAGACGATTCAGAATATGGCCTCATCGGCCTAAGTTGAGGGTTACACCTCTAGAGTTCACAGTTACAAAGTGATACGCTCGGGCCGAGTATGGCACCGGGTGCCGGCCATACCTCTTCAGGTTTGGGGCGTGACATTCTCCCTATTACAATTGGCTTACGGTCAGGAGCCACATATTTCCCATCTTAGATGAGTCCCCAAAGAATGTTAGGTATATATGTTGGGTACGAATCTCCTTCTATTATTAAATATTTAAAACCTATGACTGGGGATTTATATACAACAAGATCTGCTGATTGCCATTTTGATTAATCATTATACCAACATTAGAGGGAGAAAATAAGAATCTAGAAAAAGACACAAATTGGAATGCATTGTCATTATTTCATTTGGATCCTCGAATAAATCAATGTCAAAAAGAGGTTCTAAAGATAATTTATTTATAAAATATTACAATCAACTGGCAGATGCATTTACTGACCTACAAAGGAAGACTAAGTCACATATTCCATCTTCTAATGCTCCTACTCGAGTTGATGTCCCGATATGATAATGAATTAATCCAAATGCGTCTAAGCCACACTTGAAATGTGGTAGACCAATCTGTTCCAAAGATAAAAATCCTCGAAGAAAGAAAAGAGCAAATAATCAACGCGATCATAATATGGACGTGGTGGTTCAAGAAAGGTCTCGAGACATAACAAATAATAAGACCTCAGGGGAGATCCACCGTACCTAAGAATAATGAGAATGAAGAGATCTCAATAAGTTTGGTCTCTACAAGAAAAAAGTGGAATTGAAACGTTATTGTCGATAATATTTTTGCACATAATGTTGTTGTTGAAATAATGTAACAAGATGAGGATCTTGAACAAAAATTTGTCGATGAATGTAGGTAGAGAAATGATTGGCCAAAATGAAAAGCCACTATTCAGGCAGAATTGACTTCACTTGAAAAACGTAAAATAATTGAAATATTGTCTAAACTCCTCGAGGTATAAAGCCAGTGGGATGCAAATGGGTTTTTCTGAAAAAAAAGAAATAAAAAATTGAGGTCGTAAGATATAAAGCACGATTTGTTGCACAAGAATTTTCGCAATGGTCTGGTAATTATTATGTGGAGACATATTCTCCTGTGGTAGATGCAATCACATTTAGGTTTCTTATCAATCTGGCAGTACATAAGAAAATTGATATGTGTCTTATGGATATTGTCACGACATATTTATATGGCACATTGGACAACGAAATGTTTATGAAAATCCTAGAAGGATTTAAAATGCCTGAAGCATACAAAGATTCCCTAGAACTATGTTCACTAAAGCTTCACAAATTTTTATACGGGTTGAAACAATCAGGGCGCATGTGGTATAATCGACTTAGCGAGTACCTATTGAAATAATGATACAGGAATGACCGATGGTGCCCTTGTGTCTTTATAAAAAAGATCTGGATTTGAATTTGTCATAATAGCGGTAGACGGTCAATTTTGACCTTCCCTTTTAAAATTGATTTATTTATACTTAAATATTTACAGTGAATATTTGAAAGTATTTTCTATCACTATTTCTACAAATTAATTATGTATTAGTTTTGAAATTAATAACCTAGCTTAGTATTATGAAATCAAAAATATACTTATTATTTTAATGCTATTAAAATAATTTTTATACACAACACATAGGCTTTATTATTAATTTAACAAATTATTTCTCAATTTTAGGCTACTATGTTAATAATTTGAAATTAGTATCGTAATTTAGAAAATAAAGTATTTTACAAATAACTAATTATAATAATTAGTAGCAAATTTGAAAATTATAATTTCACTACATTTTATTGGAAATTAATTAAGTTTAAGTTAATTAATTTTAAAGAGGTTAAAGATCAAATGGCTACAATTGCAATTCCTTGATTAATTACACATGGGCCATTGCTTAAATTAAAACCACCCCATATACAAGGCCCAACCCCTCATCTGACTTAGTCCTAACAACCCCTCTATTTCAGGTTGGCAATCCGCCCCAAACCATTTGGACCAATCAAAGCACGGCATGTCACCCGTCCTTATTACTCACAAAACGAACATAAATCATCTGGGTCGTCCATTCAATAACCAACAACCCATGATTTTTACTCTGTTTCCTCTTTAATTTCTAACCACCCATAAGATTTAATCTCAACCGTTGGATCACAGGGATCCAACGGACACCAAAATTCCCCATAAAATAGTTAAATCCCTAAATATAAGGACTGTTGATCTAAAAGACCAACGATCCACTTCTAATCTCTCAAGTATAACCTTAGAAGCCTCCCAACCCCCCTAACCCTAAAATCATTTCCCGTTCACACAGTCGCTCTGTTTCTCCTTTCGTTCTCTTTTCTCTCATCCTCCTAAGAACATCAATCACCAGACCGTGCACAAATTCGTGCAAGGTCATGAGATTAACCTGTAAATCATCTCCTCTGCCTCCCTATCCATGGATCCTGTTGATATTTACTCTTTCAATAACTAAAGATGAAATGCCAGAATCTGAACTATAGGCCCAAACCATCACTGACTTGATTTCATCCTTTATCCCTAGGCTATGAAATATGTTGTTTTCTTTCCATTCCACCGTTGGAATTTCAAAACTCCAAAATCCAAAATCCTAGACAAAATGATGCAAGGTCAAATCCTCAGAATTCCTTTATGTTATGTTAAATAGGTGGCACGCATGAACACTTTACAATATTATCATACTTATTCTTGGTCCAGAGGTCAGGCGAAGCGACCTCTGGACATTGAGGCTCTTATCCGATGGAGTATTCCTTAAACGGTCAATTTTATCCTTCTCAGGTAAAATCGCTACTGATTTCTCTCTGTTTTCTAAATTTTTTACTTGATTATGCTCACATCACTACCTCTTCGTCACTCTCCACTACTGAGTTAGAATTATATTGAGCCTAATGTATTGAAAGCCACTATAAATAGGAGTCTTAAATGCTCTCACCGAGAACACAATCCAACAATCCCAACATCATCGAACAACTTACAATCACACCAAACAATAGTCTAAATTTTCATATGAGTCAAGAGACTAAGTTTCTCTTCTGATATAATCTCTATTCCATTTTGTTTTTGAGTTTCTTCACTGCTCAGGAGCTTGCATTTTGGTCTTCATACGGCTAAGTTAGAAACCCTGTTTAGTCTGCTGCCCTAGAAAAGGTCAATGTTGTCACGACCCAATTTTCCCCCTATAGGCCGTAATGGCACCCAACATCGCTGCTAGGCAAGCCAGCGGTGAAGTAGTCATGTATTTATTGTTTTTAATAATTTCAAAGTAGTTAATTTTTATTTACTAAGAGAATGATTAGTCAGAATTTATAGTAAAGTAAAGCATAAACTAACAAAAGAGTAAATACAGTAAATTTAATACTCAAAACCATGAAGTGTCTATGAGAATATTCCCAAAACCCAATATGACATGTGTGTGAGCAACTAGTAGAATATACAAAATCACCTAAACTACTGTCTGGAATAAGATAGATAGAAAATAAATACAAAGAGAGACTGTGGGTTCTACAGAACGGACACGGAGAGCAGCTCACCACTATGCCTCGGGGTAACGTGGGTATGCGCCTCAATGACTGCCAGATGCACCTGCCTCAGATCCGACACGATTAGTGCAGAAGTGCAGCGTGAGTACATAAATAATATGTTCCAGTAAGTATCTAGTCTAACCTCAAAGAAGTAGCGACGAGGGATCGATATTGACACTTACTACGAGCCAATAAATAAAGTATATAAATTCTATATAGGCATGGAATGCATCAATAATAACAATGCAATAATGAATAGTAATTAAGTTGTTCTTTCACTAGATGTCCATTTAAAATTTCTAATTAGCACACACTTACTTTAAGAAATACGAGCCATCAAGTAAATTATAATTTCTCAAGACATGAAAGTAATATCAATTGTAATCGGACTTCGAGCATTACCACGCACGATTTATGCCGAGGTCGGACACCCCAATCCAGAATAACGAGTACACTGTCGAGGGTCGACCAACGCGAATCATAGATGCATCTATTATACTGCCGAGGCGTTGGACCCGCTACATAAGAAGAGAGAATACTCTACGACTCCGATTTAATGGCTACAACAAGAAAATATACAAGGAGGCACAATTTCCACAAACGGTCAAGTAACCCGCAAAACTCAAAGTAAATGAAGTTCGGTCTTTACGAATCTTTTATCCAGTTTCAATTTAATTTAAAGTCTTTTAGGGATAAGCTATTATCTTATGATCTAATTAACTTTACAAGCACTTTAAACCTTCCAAAAATCAAATTGGCAGGAAGCTTCCCGGAAGAAGTAATGCCCGATCATCTAATCGAGCATACTGCATGGGAAGTAAAGGCAATTCCCCTAACCAAGGAAGACAAGCAAATAATTTATGAACCATGGAGGTTCTCAATAATAGTGAAACTCTTTGGAAAACGTATAATTCATCACTATCTAAAGAAGAAAATTCAAGAATTGTGGCACCCCACTGAGGCTTTCCCATTAATCGACCTAGGAGAAGATTACAACATTATCAAATTTTGTAAAAAGGAGAACTGGAGAAGGCCCTCCATCAAGGACCATGGTTCATAAATGGTCACTATCTATCAATTACAAATTGGAAGCCAAATTTTGTAGCCACCAAGGAAAAACTATCAATCTCAGCAGTATGGATTAGAATACCACAACTGCCGACTGAATTGTATGATGGAGAAATCTTAAAAAAATTTGGCAAGTCCATAGGACGCCTACTAAAAATAGATGTCTGCACTTCAACCACAGTACGAGGTCGCTATGCCAGGCTATGTATGAATTACCTTTGGAATTCCCAGTCCGGCTATTCATCTACATTGCCCAACATAAACAATACATCCTCTATGAAGGGGAAATTGTTTTATGCAAAAATTGTGGAAGGTTGAGTCACACGCAAAATCAATGCCCTTATGTTCAAAAGAGAAGCAATGGAAAAAAAACTACAAGAAATAGACAACCAACGAAGGCAGTGGAAGAGACTGACGGGGAATGGAAGACAATGTCGTTCAACAAAGGAAAGAAGAAAAACACTAAAAATATGTCAAAAAGCTTCAACAAACCAGTGGAGATTTACAATGGCCCAGATATCAATGTCAAATTATTCAATGCCAGTACAGGTAAGTATCTAGATACTCAACTTTTGCAATATAAATCAAAATATCAGGTAAAAAAACAAAAAAATTCCACCGATGAGGCCACAAAAAATCCAGCCATGGGAAACACCACTATTCAAACCAAAAACAACTTCTCTCTATTGGAAAAGGAGCACATGGTTTTGTGTGAATATAATTAAATCCTAAACAAATTAAAATGGACTACCCTATTAGAGATGAAAAAAAGGACTCTTGCATGCATACTACTAACACACTTGAACAAAACGTGTCAGTAGAAACTCCTAACATCTGCAACACCATGCAAAAGAACACCTCTAATAATAGTTTTAGTCTATTAGTTAATAATAACCCTACTAATACTAATAACCAATCAAACGACTCCCTAGTCACTAATACTACTACAAATCAAATTATAAGAGATAAAACACCCCCCTTGAAATTAGAGGAAGGACCCCACAAGCATGATTTACAAATGTCCAACCAAAACAAAGCAATGAATGTGGAAAACACCTTAGAACACAAAAAGAAGGCCATATCTTCCGAAGATCTTGATAAAAACACTACGTCTTCCCTTCCAATAGGCATACAAATTCAATTATTACCCAAAAAACCTATCCCCTCACTACCACCGGTGAAGCCAATACCACGCCTGTCCAAAACACCATCAACAACCAACTATTAATAGAGGATGCCAAGACTTCCTTCCACGCTAAAGAAAAGGCACTTGCTAATCCAAATCCTACGATATTACAGAACCCAGACAATGGAAAATATATAACTAAACCCAATCTTTATGCCATGGGAGAACACTCAACAAGCTCAGGATCAACAAGCACCACCAATGGAGCAACAACCACCTACACAACAACCTCAAATGGTGCAGGATCTAGAAAAAGAAGAGGCATCAATGGAAGAAATAGGGGATCCTCTCAACCCACGCGTGGAACAAGTTCTGGAATTCACAAATCTAAACGAGGTAAAGGTGTATCTCTTCACGGAGATGCAAGAGAAGAGGCATGTGCTCGACTGCCCACTGGCACTGTACAAGTGCTCAATGGACATCAAGTCACCACAAGACCAAACTGTGGGCAACAGAGCCATGATCTTAGTACCCTCACTCAGGAGGATCCATGTCTTTCTAGAGGGGGGGAGGGGGTGGAGAATGGGGGACCCAACAAACATGAATCTATGCCTAGCCATGAACCGTCCAACTAAGTTTATTATTTGGAACATAAGGGGAGGGAATAATGATGACTTTAAAAGAAATTTTTGGGAGATGGTTGATACGCACAGACCATGCATGGTTACCCTTTTGGAAACTAGGATGGCAAACCACGCTCAAATGCTAGATGACTTTGGTTTTTCGGAAATGATAGAAGTTCCTACTGAAGGCCAATCCGGAGGAATGGTGGTAATATGGAATAACAATGTAGGCACAGTCAAAAATTTCATTCACAGGAACCAGGAAATTCATGCAACCATAGAGGTAATTCATGTTCGTAAATCTTGGTTATTTTCTTCTATATATGCTTCTATCGATAAATATATTAGGAATATAATATGGGAAAACCTAGAAAATATTCACAAAAATTACAAAGGCCCTGGATGGTTGGAGGAAACTTCAGTGACATTATGGGATCAAATGAAAAATTTGAGGGGAGACCATTAAACTGTAATTGGTCAAAGTACCTTTGTTCAAATATTAGTACTTGTGACCTCACTGACATTGGCTATAAGGGTTGTAAATTTATGTGGTCTAATCATAGGAAAAGGAATAAGGGTCTTATTGCCACGAACCCAGTTCACCCACCGTGAACATGTCGTGATGGCGCCTAGTCTCTACAACTAGGTAAGCCTAATAATGCGGAAACATAACTAACTTGCGGAATAATAGTCAAAACTGAACAATTTAAAGGAGAAACAGTATATATAATGCCGCTCGGCATATTCAACTCCACATCACAATATCCTACAGTGCTATTCCAAAACCCGGAAACTCACGGGAACACAATCTAAAAGGATTTCAGTAAAGTGCTCTAATCTCCAAAAATGTCTACATCAATAGTACGATAGAAGGGCTAACACTACAGATAGAGTAAAGAAGGAGACTCTTCGTTCCGAGGACGCGGCAGATGTACCTCGAAATCTCGGAAATGTTCCCTGCCCCATGGATGATACGCCTGGGTAGAAGTACCTGGATCTGCACATGAAAAACATGCACAGAAAGGGCATGAGTACACCATAGCGGTACTCTGTAAGTGCCAAGCCTAACCTCGGTTGGATAGTGACGAGGAAGGTTAGGGCCCTACTGAGATAAATATATATATAATGTAATGACAGGGCAATAAGCAGTAAAACTGAGAATCGATAATAAAGACCTACACGGTATAATAATAGTGCAATAACGAAAACAGAGATAAAAACAACTACAAGGAAATACCCCTCTCAGGAAGATAAATAATCGGGATCTCTTGGTATCCTCAATATACACTCTAGGGATCTCTTGGTATCCTCAATACAAATGCCAGGGATCTCTTGGTATCCCGAGGATCTCTTGGTATCCTCAATACACGTGCCAGGGATCTCTTGGTATCCCGCACCTCAATCCAGACCATAATTATGCATAGGGGATCGCCCGGGATGCCGTCCCATAGTCCTAATTTAAAACACACAACAACAGCTCAAGGACATCCAAATAAATACTAAGTCTGTAATGAGTAAATAATAAATTCTAGCCTAACATGCTTCAGGTAATGCTATTAAGGTTGTTTAAGCAAATAGGCAATTAATTCAACTAATCATACTCTTCTAAAATAACACAGGCTATATTTGCATGTAGAATAAAGCAAGTAAGAAAAGAACTCAGTTTAAGTACTTAAAGTAAAACCGGATTTTCAACAATTAGCTCAAGTACGCGCTCGTCACCTCGCGTACAAGGCATTCAATTACCAAATAACATATCCTAAGGGGAGAGGGTCCCCCACACAAGGTTAGACAAGCCACCTACCTCGAACCGGCTCCAAAATCAACTCGAAACCACACGTTTGCCACGAGTATCCGACTCCAAATGGCCCAAATCTATTCAATTCAATTACATATCGTAAATAACATCTCAAGAAACTGATTCTACGATTTAATTCAAAGCTAAGATGCGAAATTAGGTAAAATGACCAAAATGCCCCTCGGGCCAACGTCTCGGTATCGGATGAAATTAACTTATTCAGAACCCTCGTACTCTCACGAGTCTAACTATATAAAAATCTCTCAAATCGGAGGTCAAACACCCACTCAAAACTCAATTATTTGGTCTAGGAAGTTTTACCAATTTTTCATTCAAAATCCGAAATTAAAGGAAGAATTCATGATTAGATTAGTGGGTTATAAGCAAAAAGGAGTATAGAATCGTTACCCAATCGTTATTCCTGAAAAACCTCGAAATCTCCCCCACATTCGAGCTCCTAAGCTTGTGTTTTGATAAAAATGGCTTAACCTCGGTTTTTGAATGTTTATAACTGCCCACACATTTTGTTCTATGCGATCGCAAGAGGAGGAATGTGATCGCGAAGAGTAAATTTTTAAAGGATCAGAAAATAGCCTATGCGAACGCAGCCCAAGCCATGCGATCGCAGATGAGAGAGGAACAGACCTATGCGATCGAGCTAATGCGATCACGTAGAACATAAATCATCACCCTCCGAAATTACACTATGAGATCGCGGAGGGTAAGCTGCGATCGCAGAGAAGGAAAGCCTGCAGCATAACTGAAGAGAAAATCTGCAACTCTTTTCAACACAAAAATGCCCCATTGAGCATCCGAAACACATCCGAGGCCCCCAAGACCTCAACCAAAACTACGGACATATCCCATAATATCATTCAAACTTGCACCAATCCTTAAACCACCTAAAAAAACGTCGGAAACTCGAATTAATCAAGGATTTAAGCCTAAGAACTTCAAATTTCCTCAAAATACGCTTTCGATCAAAAGCGTAACCAAAACACGTCCGAATGACCTGAAATTTTGCACACACATCCCAAATGGCATGACGGAACTACTGCAACTTCCAGAATTCCATTCCGACCCTCGGATCAAAATCTCACTATCGGATCGAAAACTTCAAAAATTCAAACTTTGGCATTTCAAACCTAAAATAGCTACGGACTTCAAAAACACATTCGGAACACGCTCCCAACCCCAAAATCACCTAACGGAGCTAACGGAACCATCAGATTTCCATTCCGAGGCCGTCTTCACACTGATCCGACTATGGTCAATTTTCCAACACTTATGCTCTCATTTAGGGATTAAGTGCCCCAAAACTCTCCGAAACTCAAGATCGAACATCCCGGCAAATCAAAATAGCAAAAATAAACTTGGGGAATGCAGTTAATAGGGGATCGGGGCGTAAATTCCAAAAATGGCCGGTCTGGTCGTTACATCCTCCCACACTTAAACATTCGTTCGTCCTCGAACGAGCACAAAGACATAGCTGAAGTAGTGAAAAGATGAGGGTACTGGCTGCGCATTGATAAGTTGGTATTGGCAATTTTCAGGTGTCATGTGATTTGGAGAAGAAATGGAAGAAATCAAGTCAAAATGTGCCAAAATGCTGAAAATTGACTGATGCCTGAAACTCTTCGCGATCGCAAGGATTGAAAGGCGATCGCAGAAGGCTGGAAAAACAAACACCGCGATCGCAATGCTATTTACGCGATCACATAGAAGGAATGGTCCCAGCCCTGGGAATACTCTACGCAATCGCAAACGTGGGTATGCTATCGCAGAGGTTCTGAAGATGACTCTACGCGATCGCAATCAATTGCACGCGATCGCGATGCGTTAAATCTGGGCGAAATCTAGGCAGTTCTGGAATTTCACATTTTTTGACCCCAAACCCTTTAATACCCGAATCAGCTCATTTGTAAGGGATCTTTGGCTTATTTTCAGTTCCATAGACTATAGAAGAACAAGTATTGAAGCTAGGGTTTTGCACACACACTTTGGTCTTGAAGATTTCAAGCTTGTGGTTAAGGATTTCTTACCAATTTATGTTTATTTCTTCATTTCCTTGCTTTGTATTGAATATTTAAGTGTGTAGTATTTTTTTCCAACACTTGAAACTTGTTTATGGAAATACTCATATATTAAAGTGTGGATTAATTACCTTGTTGTGCTTATGTATTGAATGATTTTTATTCTTTTATGAAGTGAATTATTGTTATTTTAATTATTCTTGTTCTTTAATGTTTCCAAAGGGATTAGCTAACCCTAGGACTCGCCCATTAACTCCGAATTCATTTTGGAAAAGATAATTTGGGGCTGGGAAAGATTAATTAACAAGAACTTGTGGCGTTAACCCTCATTTTATAGATTCTACCTAAGGATAGGATTAAACTACTTGTAGCCATTCCGGGTGTGCTTAATCTCTTAATTGTTTTAGGGATAATTCAGTTAGGAAGCTTGTTAGTCTTTCGAAGAAGCTAATTGAGAATTATTATCCGTGGCTAATTAACATAAACTCGCTCATATTTGTAAAATCATGAAATACATTGGATCGTTACTTGAGTGTAATTCCCGATGCATTCATACTTGTAGCCATTGATCATTTTACTTGCTTTCTAGGTTAGTTTACATTTTTCGCACTTAGATATAACACATTTTCAAAACAAATTCTTATTGTTTGGCATTGCGTGATAAGTGATAATTTTCTTGCATTCCTAATCGCCTACATATTGTTCTCTGTGGGATTCGACCCCGACTCATAGTTGGGAAAATTATATTGCATGTGACCGTGTCCATTTACTTTTTAGTAGTGGATTTGGACGTCATCAAGATTGGCGCCGTTGCCGGGGAACAATTTAGCGTAATTTAGGTTGTTTGAGAAATAAGCGTAAGTGCTTTGGTCCAAACTTGTGAATATTTGTGTAATTATTTATTTTACCTTGGTCTATTTTTATTGTTTATTTTCTTAGTTTTGAAAAATGGCATCATATAATGAAAATTGGTCGGATGGTAGTTGTTCATACTTTGATGACCCTTGCCCTTATTGTGGAGGACCACACTCGTGGCAAAATTGTTTAAATTCTCCCGGGGTGGATTGTGCGCACAATCTCAAACCCATGAGTGGTGTATTTGTGATAAGTGTGGGTGCCAAAATGGTCATTGGGATGATTGTGTCTATTTATCCTTCCCTTCTCCAAGCCCCTACTATGATGATTCTACTTGTTGTGATGAGAATTATAGGGCTATGGAAGTGGAAGAAGTTGAGATGGCCGAAATAGAGAGTTCAAGCTTATGTTGGAGTGTTTACTTGAAGAAGGAAACAAGGAGAAAAATGCCTTGGAGGAGCTTTTGGAGAATAGTCTTCAAAATGACTTGGCACTTGCAAGGTTGCACTCACAAATGGATGAAATGATTGAAGCCTTAAGGGTTCAAAAAGCCTCGGAAGTGAATGATAGCCAAGAACCTTCCTTGGAGATTGAAGTTGAAAATCCATCCTTGGCACTTGATCAAAACTAAGAAGAGCTCTCAAATGCTCAAAATGAGAAAATGATGCTCATGTTGGAGACCATTCTTTAAAATGAGGAGAAGCACAACTTTGCACTCGAGGACTTGAAACAAGGCTTGACCTACAATGATTAACACATCCACACTTTGGAAGATCAAATGAAAATATTGGTTGAGGCTCACTATGCCCACCAACTTGAGAGTGTGGAAGGAAGCCAAGAAGAGTCCAATTCCGAGGAAGAAAGTGAGCTTTACTTCGAGGAATAAAGAATTGAACATCCGCCAACCGACTCCATGAGTGTTAATGATGCCGAGAAAAAAATTGAATTAGAGTCAACCGGTGTAAATGAATTTTTTTTTTGAGATTTACTCTAGTCTGGGGGAAGAAGAGGATGTCAAAATCCGAGAAAAATTGCAAGTTGGAGGTTTGAAGTCACATTCCAAGAATTTTTCAACATTGGAATTGTGTGGTGACACGGAAGTTGAACCACATGAATCAATGAAGGACTGCGAGGAGGAGACACTCATGCCATACATCCTACAATTTGAGGGAGCAAGAAAGCAAAATGAGATTCCTCACATGAGAGCCAAGAAGTGCAAAATGAAGAATTTAAGGATTGGCTTGATCATCGACTTACCACCCCCCATTGCTCGTGGTCACAAGCTTTATTCCAAGCTAGATGACCAGTTCATATCATCCAAGTGGCAAGAAAAGTGGTAAAGTTGTTTGCGTCGTTCCACGACGTTAAATGCGGCGCTTGGTGGGAGGCAACTCAGCGTTTTTCAAAATTTTTGGTCATTTTTGAAATTTTCTTTTTTAGAATAGCTTAGTATATTATGTTGGACTAATTTGCCAAGTTTCATAATTTTTGGAGTTGATTTGAGCAGGTCGGGGTGACCGGGCATCCCCAAACCAGTAGCTGCAGAAAAATTGCACAGCATTGCAGTTAATCACGATCGCAGAATTGCCTACGCGTTCACAGTGAATGAATTCCTTTTACTGCTACGCGATTGCATAAATTCATCCGCGATCGCATTAATTCAGAATGTTTGTTCTCCGCGAACGCGGTAGTCTTCATGCGATCGCGTTAGAGGTATGTCTGAACATAAAATCTGGTAATAAGTAATTTTCCCAGATACCCATTTTGGCCTAAACACTGAAACAACTCCCCTGCTCCCTTAACCCCCAAAAACAGTCCCAAAAATCAAGTAAGCTTCAATTCCATTGGATCAATCCTTCATTATCTTCCAGGTATGTCACTTCCCACCTCCATGCTCAGTTTAATTTCAATTATAATGGTGAATTAGAGGATGTGCATCCTTATTTTCAAATTTTAGGGCTTCAATTTTATTTATTGTGTAAAAGGTCATTGTTGGGTTCATTTTGTGTGCTTGCTTGCTGTGAGAGATTGGTTGAGAGAAAGAGAGTTTCTTTGTGAAATTTTGGGTGTGAAAATGCTTGGGTTGTTGGTGTCTACTTGCTGAGAAAATATGGGCACACAACCTGTTCACTGAAATGCCCAAATAAACTCTGTCTGGGTGAAGAAGACGACCATCACGATCGCGATGCCTCATTCCGCGATCGCATGGTCTAAATCTGCTGAGTGCCAAAATTCTTCATCGCGATCGCGTAAAAGCTTTTGCGATCGTGTAGCTTTACATCGCATTCTTCTACGCGATCACGTGACCATGTCCGCGATCGCGGTTCACTGCTGCCCAGGCAGAAAAATAGTAGCTTCGCCAATTCTATTCCGAAAGCTTTCCAACCTGTTTCTTTGGCCTAATTACCTCTAAATGCAATGCTGTAAGTGCCCATATGGTTGTTTGACATGTATACTTTTTTTAGGTACTTTGGGCTATAAAATGGATTCGGCAAAAAATGAAAATGTGCAACAATATGCTGCACAAGCTGCGGCAGAGGATTAGTATGATGCTGACACATTCTCATCCCTTAGATGCTCTCAACGTTATGACAAACAACTCTCCAAAAGCATGATTAGGGAAAGAGGCATCCTCCTGACCGACCTTCAGGACTGATGGCCCGAGTTCCATGGGAGATTAGTCACAAGTGGATGGGTTTGCTTTGCAGAAGAGCCCAGGCCAACCAACTATGAAGTCGTAAGAGAATTCTATGCAAATGCTGTAGATACGGACTTCAATAACGAGTTGGTGACTACTGTCAGAGGCAAAGAAGTTTGTTTTAGTCCAGAGATGATCAATGCACACTACAATCTCCCAAATGCCAACAATCAAGTGTATAGGGAGCGAGCTCAGGAGTTGGGTACCCAGTGGTTCATCACTCATTTGCACGGTGGATAGGTGCCAAACTGGATAAAGAATCACACCAGGATCGAGTCTTCAAAATTCACTGTGGAGGCCAAGACTTGGCTCTCCATCATTTGTGCTCGCATCATGCCTTCAAAGAATGAGACAGAGGTGACACTTGAGAAGGCAAGAGTGATTTGTGCTATCATAGAGGACATGCCGGTGAACGTAGGACAACTCATTGCCGATGAGATAGCAGAGGTGGTAGCAGAACGGACCAAGAGCTTATTTTTCCCATCCCTGATCACCCAATTATGCTATAATGCAGGGATGGAGCCCAAGCCTACAGAAAAGGAAAAGAATCCGGAGAAGCTCATCCACCCACTGCTAAAAAGGGAGCAGGAGTTGCACCGAAGAAAAGGAAGATTGATGTAGCATCTCCATCCTTTGGCCAGTTCACAGACAACATCACTGAGATACGTGACACTCCTGCAGATGCCACTGGGACTTCCACAACTATCACACCACTTGAGCAGGGACCTCTTACTCTCAGGTATATCTCTAGGCAGGTCTATGGCATAGATACACAAGTACGCCAGCTTGTAGCTGGTCTTCCTTCTGGACCATCCAGAGAGAGCACCTCTGCAGGTCCAGCTGGCCCAGGAAAGCTTCCAACCTTGTCCGACCATGCCAAGGAGCAACAGGCCATCAAGTCCAAGTTAGGGAAAATTTAAAGAAGGCAGCAGAAGCAAATGGAACATGAAATGAAGAAAAGCAAGTTCCTCAACAAGATCATGAACACTTTGCTGAAGTTCTGTGGACCGGACGAGGCTGAGGCTGATGACTTTGAGCTTGAAGCTCCCTGTACCTCCAGTGACGAGTGATGCCATTCAGGGAGCACCTCTTTCATTTTGGCTTGTTTTGTATAATTGCATTGGGGACAATGCAATATTTTCGGTTGGGGGTGGCTCCTATATGATGATTATGTGTGAAATATGTAGTTGTTGTTTGGTGAAACACGAAGTTTTTGTTTTTGGGTGGTTGTGAACTTGTGTAGATTGGTAATATTGTTCGTTTATTAGTAAATCCTTGTTAGTTTCTATTTTTCTTGTTGTTTAATTGGTTTTATAATGTTTTTGTTTACATTTTTGGTCAAATTTTTTTAGTAGTCTTAAGGTAATTCCTTGGTTTTTCTTTCTACCGCAGTTCTTTTCCAAGGAATTTAGTTATGTTGAACCGGGTGACTTTTCCCTATGATGGATGGCGTGACGCCTTTCTTAAGGGATTAGTCTTTAGTTTTTTTAGAAAGTAAATATATATATATATATATATTTAGTAGCTAGTTGTGAATAAATTGGTTTTTGGGGTGTAATCTTGTGCCCATAAGCCAACGTGTGACTTGTTTGGTACCAACATAATTTAAAATTTGGCATATGAAGTGTTTGATTAAAAAAGAAAAAAAAATGATGAAATTGAATGATTAAAGTAAGATTCCTTGTTGTAACTTTTAGATTCTAATTTTGGCTCTTTGATTCACTAAATAGCTTCTTAGCTACATTTTTGTGACTTCCTTGACATTCATTGGTTTCAATTGGATTTTGGATTTGTATTCCATTTGAGTTTTCATGTGCCATGTGTGGTGAGCTATAATTGTTAAAGTTCTTTTGCATTATTTGTGGTCTAGATTAACTTGGTTTGAAAAATGATATTAGGCCTTACTTGTACCATTATTGTGCCTAAAATTTCTACCCGTGCATATTTTTCCTAGTCAACCCTCTTGAGCCTTCTAACTTTTTCTTTGGCAACCATGTTACAGGCCACTCTTGTGGCACCGTACCTCCCTAAGTAATGTAAAGTATGAAAATAGGCTAAAAGCCTAAGTTTGGGGGTGGAGGTTGGAAAAGTTGTGATATGGAGGCCTCTCAATAAGTGAAAAGTGTTATAAAAAAAAAGAGAAAGTATGAATAAATGGAAGACTAGGTGATACAGAAAAAAAAGAGAAGAAAGGGTGGAAATATTCTTGAAGGAAGTGGACTTTGATTGTTGAAAAAAGTGTAGTGCTTAGGGAGGTTTGAGTCACTCTTACAAAATTGTGCCCTATCTTAACCAAAAGCCTAACGTACAACCCTTTAAGTCCTAATTGATTTTGAGCCAAGTATGTCTACATTAGTGGAGAAATACATGAAGGGCAAGCCTATGGTACTGCTTGTGTGCATTTGAATATCTTTGAGAGAGAGAGAGTTGATTCTTTCCTTTTGTCATCCCATTGATGTCTTGAATTGAAATTTGTGAGTTTGGGATTCTCTCTTAAAGTGTGAGGGCACATGAAAGTCAAGTTGTGAATTTAATCCCATTTTCAATTTGGAGGAATGAGCGAAGGAAAACAAATGTGATAAAGAGGCAAATTTTTAATCTTTAGTGTCACGACTTGGTTTCTACTTCGATTAATATAGTGTTTGAGCACTTGATTGAAAAAAAAAATTGTGTGAAAAGTTTGTGATTCATATGCCTTAGATTAATTGTTGGTACCAACCGAAGTCACTATGTTGTGCTTAAAGTGGCCCTTTTTGACTTGGAATGATATTTGGTTTGCCATTGAGCGTAAATGATGATTTGATTGAAGGATGTTCTTAGTTTTTGAATTGCTTGAGGACAAGCAATAGCTTAAGTTTGGGGGTTTGATAAGTTGGTATTTTACCAACTCATCTCCTCTTAATATTTAAGCTTTTGCATAATATTGGTAGGAAACTAGGACATTTTCTGAGGTTTATTGGCAATTTTCAGGTGTCATCTGATTTGGAGAAGAAATGGAAGAAATCAAGACAAAATGTACCAAAATGCTGAAAATTGACTGATGCCTGAAACTCTTCGTGATTGCAAGGACTGGAAGGCGATCGCAGAAGGCTGGAAAAACAAACACCGCGATCGCAATGCTGTTTACGCGATCACATAGAAGGAATGGTCCCAGCCCTGGGAATGCTCTACGCAATCGCAAACGTGGGTATGCGATTGCAGAGGTTCTGAAGATGACTCTACTCGATCGCAATCAATTGCACGCGATCGCGATGCGTTAAATCTAGGGGAAATCTGGGCAGTTCTGGAATTTCACATTTTTTGACCCCAAACCCTTTAATACCCGAATCACCTCATTTGTAAGGGATCTTTGGCTTATTTTCAGTTCCATAGACTAGAGAAGAACAAGTATTGAAGCTAGGGTTTTGCACACACACTTGGGTCTTGAAGATTTCAAGCTTGTGGTTAAGGATTTCTTACCCATTTATGTTTATTTCTTTGTATTGAATATTTAAGTGTGTAGTATTTATTTCCAACACTTGAAACTTGTTTATGGAAATACTCATATTTACAGTATGGATTAAATACCTTGTTGTGCTTATGTATTGAATGATTTTTATTCTTTTAAGAAGTGAGTTATTGTTATTTTAATTATTCTTATTCTTTAATGTTTCCAAAGGGATTAGCTAACCCTAGGACTCGCCCATTAACTCCGAATTTATTTTGGAAAAGATAATTTGGGGTTGGGAAAGATTAATTAACAAGAACTTGAGGCGTTAACCCTCATTTTATAGATTCTACCTAGGGATAGGATTGAACTACTTGTAGCCATTCCGGGTGTGCTTAATCTCTTAATTGTTTTAGGGATAATTCAATTAGGAAGTCTTGTTAGTCTTCGGAAGAAGCTAATTGAGAATTATTATCCGTGGCTAATTAACATATACTCGCTCATATTTGTAAAATCATAAAATACATTGAATCGTTACTTGAGTGTAATTCCCGATGCATTCATACTTGTAGCCATTGATCATTTTACTTGCTTTCTAGGTTAGTTTACATTTTCGCCCTTAGATATAACACATTCTCAAAACAAATTCTTATTGTTTGGCATTGCGCGATAAGTGATAATTTTCTTACATTCCTAATCGCCTACATATTGTTCTCTGTGGGATTCGACCCCGACTCATAGTTGGGTAAATTATATTGCATGCGACCGTGTCCATTCACTTTTTAGTAGTGGATTTGGACGTCATCACGCATATCCTGCTCGGTCTCCCAGGTCGCCTCCTCGACCGGCTGACCCCGCCACTGAACCTTCACGGACGCAATGTTCTTTGACCCTAGCTTCCTGACCTGCCTGTCCAATATTGCCACTGGCTCCTCAACATAAGATAGATCCTTCTCCAACTCGATTGAGCTGAAATCCAACACGTGCGACGGATCACCATGATACCTCCGGAGCATCGAAACATGAAATACCGGATGAGCCCCTGCCAGGCTGGGAGGTAAGGAAAGCTCATAGGCAACCTCCCCAACTTACCTCAATATCACGAAAGGGCCAATAAACCTCGAACTCAACTTCCCTTTCTTCCCAAATCTCATACCGCCTTTCATATGTGATACCCGAAGCAGAACCCGCTCTCCAACCATGTAGGAAACATCACGAACCTTCCGATCCACGTAACTCTTCTGTCTGGACTGGGCTGTACAAAATCTATCCTGAATCACCTTGACTCTCTCCAAAGCATCCTGAACCAAGTCTGTGCCCAGTAATCTGGCCTCACCCGGCTCGAACCAACCCACCGGAGATCTACATCGCCTACTATATAAGGCCTCGTACGGTGCCATCTGAATGCTGGACTGATAGCTATTGTTGTAGGCAAACTACGCTAATGGCAAGAACTGATCCCAAGAACCTCCAAACTCAATCACACACACACGGAGCATATCCTCAAGAATCTGAATAGTGCGCTCGGACTGCCCGTCCGTCTGGGGTGAAATGCTGTTCTCAACTCCACCCGATTACCCAACTCCTACTGTACGGCTCTCCAGAACCGCGATGTGAACTGGGTACCTCTGTCTGAAATAATGGGAACTGGAATACCATGCAGACGGACAATCTCTCGGATATAAATCTCCGCCAACCGCTCCGAGGATTAGGTAGTACACACAGGGATAAAATGTGCGGACTTGGTGAGCCGATCCACAATAACCCAAATGGAATCGAACTTCTTCGAAGTCCGTGGGAGTCCAGATACGAAGTCCATGGTGATCCGCTCCCACTTCCACTCTGGAATCTCTATCTGCTGAAGCAATCCACCCGGTCTCTGGTGCTCATACTTTACTTGCTGACAATTAAGACACCGAGCTACAAACCCAACTATATCATTCTTCATCTGCCTCGACCAGTAGTGCTGCCTCAAATCCTGATACATATTTGCGGCACCCGGATGAATGGAATACCGCGAACTATGGGCCTCCTCTAGAATAAACTCCTGAAACCCATCGACATTGGGTACACAAACTCGACCCTGCATTCTAAATACTCCGTCATCACTAATGGTCACATCTCGAGCATCGCCATGTAACACCTTGTCCTTGAGGACAAGCAAATGAGGGTCACCATACTGCCGCTCCCTGATATGATCAAACAAGGAAGACCGAGAGACCACATAAGCTAGAACTCGGTTGGGCTTCGAAAGATCCAATCTCACAAACTGGCTGGCTAGGGCCTGAACATCCATCGCCATAGGTCTCTCTGCTGCTGGTAAATAAGCCAAACTCCCCAAACTCTTTGTCCGACGGCTCAAAGCATCGGCCACCACATTGGCCTTGCCCGGGTGATACAAGATAGTGATGTCATAATCCTTCAGCAGCTCTAACCATCTCCTCTGACGCAAATTAAGGTCCTTCTACTTGAGCAGATGCTGCAAACTCCGGTGATCAGTATATATCTCACAAGGCACACCGTACAAGTAATGACGCCAAATCTTCAAGGCATGAACAATGGCAGCTAACTCAAGATCATGGACAGGNCATGAAGGCTGCTGGGGCATTGGTCAGCCCATATGACATAACAAGGAACTCATAATGACCATACCGAGTCCTGAAGGCAGTCTTCGGGATATCTAGCTCCCGAATCTTCAGCTGATGGTAACCTGAGCGCAAATCAATCTTAAAAAACACCTGTGCGCCCTGAAGCTGGTCAAAAAGGTCATCAATACGAGGCAAAGGATAACGATTATTCACTGTAACCTTGTTCAATTGGCGGTAATCAATACACATGTGCATAGAACCATCCTTCTTCTTCACAAATAACACAGGAGCACCCAAGGCGATACACTGGGCCGAATAAAACCCTTATCAAGTAATTCCTACAATTTCTCCTTAAACTCCTTCAACTCAGGAGGAGCCATACGGTACGGAGGGATAGAGATGGGTTGAGTGCCCGGCAATAGATCAATGCCAAAATCAATGTCCCTATCAGGTGGCATGCCCGAAAGATCAGCTGGAAACACATCAGGGAAATCCCGAACTACTAGGACTGAATCAACAGAAAGAGTATCAACACTGACATCTCTCACATAAGCTAAATACGCAGCACACCCCTTCTCAACCATACGCTGAGCTTTAAGGAAAGAAATAACTCTACTGGGGGTATGATCTAAGGTACCCCTCCACTCAATACGCGGTACACCTGGCATGGCCAGTGTCACGGTTTTGGCGTGACAATCAAGAATAGCATAATGGGGCGATAACCAGTCCATGCACAAAATAACATCATAATCAACCATGCTGAGCAATAATAAGTCATCCCTGGTCTCAAAACCACCAAGAATAACCAAACATGACCAGTAAACGCGGACCACAACAAGAGAATCTCCGACAGGAGTAGAAACATAAACTGGGGAACTCAAAGAATCTCGAGGTACCCCCAAATACGGAGCAAAGTAAGAAGATACATAAGAGTAAGTGTGAGCCTGGATCGAATAGAATCGATACATCTTTGTGACAAACCAAGATAGTACCTGTGATGACAGAATCGCAGGTGGCAGCCTCAGTACGGCCTGGAAGGGCATAATATCTGGCTTGGCCTCCCCCTCGAGGGTTACCTCTACCTCCCCGACCTCCACCTCTGGCTGGCTGGGACTGTGGAGTAGCAGCTGGCGTTGGAACCATAGCGTGAGAGCTCTGCGGGGTGCGCTATGGTTGAGGGGCCTGTGGGGGTGCAGCCCTCCCAAGTCTAGGGCAATCCCTCACCACATGGGGTGTGTCGCCACACTCAAAACAAACTCTGGGAGGACGTAGCGGCTGTGACTGGCTTGGGCCAGTTCTGCTGGACTGGTTCTCCTTTGTCAACCCAAAACCTAAAGGCGAGAGTTAGACTGATAGCAGATCGTTGACTAGCACAAGTGTAGATAATCCACTATCGGAAAGAGATCATTCAATTTCAGTAATTGCGACATGCTATCAACCTTGATGTACTTGAAGTGGTATGGGAACCCAATGAGATAGTATAGAATAATCATGGAGGGTTTGCAGATGTTCATAATGAGTTCTTCATGGATTTTGACTTGAGAACTACGCAGATGATAATGAAATACAGAAAAACAAGAGAAACAGANTGTCATGATATCTTCAACACCTAGCAAATCCCTCGTGACATTAACAAAACATATCTTTGTCTAATCCCAAAGTTCCCCAATGCAAACAATATAAAAAACATTAGTCCAATCAGTCTTTGCAATACTATGTACAAGACGGTCACAAACATTCTTGCAAATCGTCTTAAGCCCTTCCTGGAACAAATTATCAGCCCCTTCCAAAAACATTTTATGAAAGATAGAAGAGCCTCCGGTAATGCCATTATAATTCAAGACTTAATTACTAACTTTAAAAAATTAAAAGGGAAAAAGGGCCAGATGATCTTAAAGATCGACCTTAAAAAAGCTTTCTATCGCCTAGAATGGTCTTATATCTATCGTACCCTTAGATATTTTAATTTTCCCCCAAAATTTACCAAACTCATACTAAACTGCATCTCCACTAGTTCAATAGGAGTTCTAGTCAATGGTTCAATCACAACCTTCTTTGAACCTAGCCGGGGAATTAGGCAAGAAGACCCTATATCTCCATACATCTTTATTCTTTGTATGGAAATGTTCTATAGATTGATAAACCACCAAGTAGATATAAAAAATTGGGATCCTATTACTACAGGAAGGAATAGTCCAAAATTCTCTCACTTATTTTTCGCAGATGACCTAACATTGATGGCTAAAGGCTAATGATAAATCTTGCCAAGCCATAAAAAATAGTCTAAATAATTTTTGTAACTTATCAGGTCAGTTAATACTACCAAGTCAAAAATTGTCTTCTCTAACAATTGTCATCATAACATTTTTAAGGACATCACAAACACCTTGGGTCTTAAACAAGGCAACTCCTTTGGAACATATCTAGGATTTTCAATTTTAAAAAATAACCCAAGACCTAAAGATTACCATCTCAGCATAGACAAGATGAGGGCTAAATTGGCAAACTGGAAAATAAAGTTTATCAATATAGCAGGAAGAACCACCCTAGCTCAAGCATGTCTAAATTCAATTCCTAATCACTATATGAAATGCACCTTACTACCAAGAAAACCTTAAAGAACATAGACAAAATCCAAAGAGACTTTATATGGTGTTCTACTAAGGAGAAGAAAAAAATCCATTTAATCAAAAGGTCTACAGTTTGCCAACATAAATCCAACGGGGGCTGGGTATAAAAAATGCCAGTGCAAAAAATCTCACCACCCTAACAAGCTTAGCCTGGAGATCGCTCACTAACATAACTACTCCTTGGGCAAATTTGATTATCACCTCCTATGGTACTAGCAAAGCAAAAAATCACCACTCGTTTGTCTGGAGGAGCATTTTGAAAGGTTGGGAACATTGCAATAGAGGTATCATTTGGTCACGCTATATGAATTCCAACATGGATATTTGGCAAACAAGATGGATTCCTAACATTAGAAATCTTAGAAGCACAGTAGACGGTCCTCTCCCTTCGATGCTCCATATTAAAGACATCTATAGTAATAACGATTGGAACCTTGATAATTTATCAATAGAAATACCTGAGGATATTAAAGAAAATATTTATAAGGTTAATATTCGTACTAGGGGTGCGCGATGGGTCACACCCATTTGGTCAAGAAATACAAAGGGTGTATTCACTAAAAAATCTTGTTATGACTTAATCGAATCACCTAAAGATAGTGATATAGAGTTCGATTGGATTTGGAAATTTTGTCCAAAAAAAAATCCACTTCTTCTTATGGCAATGCCTCCACAATAGACTTCCATGTAGAGCATACCTAGCACATATAGGGATAAACATAGACCCTATGTGTCCAATATGCAAGACAAAAAAAGAATCTATTGAGCACATTTTCTTTGATTGCAATGCAACTAGTACCTATTGGAATAACGTGGGATGGTCAAATATTATAATCTTACGCAAACAAATTAGCTTGCTAAAGTAAGAGATTTTAATCTCGATTTACACCATAGTTGTATCAACTGGAATGCTCTTTTCCCTTTCCTTATACAGAACATTTGGATTAATAAAATAATACTAATCAAAACAATACTTCCAACCCAATAAATATTGAATTCACTGTGCAAAGGGCCATAGAATACAAGCTGCTAACAGGGAGTCATCACTACCCTCTCAAAAAAATAGCAATCAACATTAAATGGTTTAAACCCCAAAAAGGTTGGTATAAATTAAATATTTATGCTAGCTATAAAGTAAACCACAAGAACGTCCTGAACTCCAATGGGAATTGGATAGTAGGATTTACAAAATGCACTCATACGAATGACTCATTGAAAGCAGAACTAATGGCTCTACTGGAAGGACTACAAATTGCTCAACAATGCAATTAGTTCCCGCTGGAAGTGGAATCTGACTCCACTGAGATAATACAATCCATACACCAAGGCAATCAAATGTATAATAATATTATTAACACATGAAGGTTGTTAATCCACCAAGGGAAAGGAGTGATCCTCAGGCACGTGTTCCGGCAAGGAAATGAAGTGGCCCATCAGCTAGCAAAGATGCATAGCGAGCAAACAAGGACAAACAAATATTTTGTGCAACCCCCTTTTTGTGTTGAATCTTACGTCATCAACGACAAGAAGGAACAATATGTTTTTGTAAAGCATCTAACTACTGATGCTTGTAATGCGTTAGCATCACTAGGGTATCAATGTGTCCTAAGTGACACAAACAATATCTGTAATATTTTAATTCCGCCGTAGTACTAATATAAAATATCCCGTTTTGCTCAAAAAAATAAAAATACAAGTATTACATGATAGAGTCCTAAAACTTACCGAACATAAGCATGACTTGTAGCTACGCACAGATTCTCGTCACTTCGTGTGTACGTAGCACCCACAATTAGTAGAAAATAGTAATTTAAAATAAATATGGGGTAACCCTTTAACAAGGTTAGGCAAGAGACTTACCTTGTTCCAAAGTTCACTCCGGTCCACAAATTCACTCTAAAAGCCTTAGTTGGTGCCGAACAATCTGAAGTTAGCCAAATATTATATAAATTAACATATATATACTCAAAAGTTCATAATTTAGCGATTAGAGTAATTACCCAACCCAAATTGGAAGATTTCTAAAATTTATCCCGGGGTCCACGTGCCCGGATTCTGGAAAATTTTTTAAGATAAATGCTACCCGTAACCTCCCAAACCCATATATATAATTTCTATCCAATTCCATAATCATTTTTGTGGTCTAATATAATTGTACCAAAACCTAGATTTTCCAACAATCTCCTAAAATTTCCTCAATTCTATGTTAAAATCTAGCCGTAATGCATGATTTAAACTCATGTTGTATAGAAATTGCTTAACTCAAAGTGCTAGGTAAAAACCCATCTTCAAAGGACTCTAAATTCGGCAAAAAAGTGAGAGAAATGAAGAAAATGAGCCTAAGTTCCGATTTAAAAACACACTGCCCAGGTATTTTCTTCTTTGCAATCGCAGAAAAGGCCTCGTGATCGCGAAGGCAGGCTCCTCAGGCCCGGGAAAAATGGGTATCGCGCATGCGAGGAACCACACGTGAATGTGAAGGCTTGATGTTGCTCCCAAACGCACACGCAAGTATACGTGGTCGACAAGTAATACAGGATTATAAGTCCAGTTATCGTACCCACAGGGACTTGTGATTAACTATCAACAAAATTAAACCCAAACAATTAATCTATTCAAGTGAATTCTAAAGTATGAATATTTCATTAAAATTAACAAATTAAGAGATTTCTGAAAACAAGTTGGCGAATTATAGAGACGAATTCAATGTGAGTGAATATTATAGAGCTATGGTTTAGCTAACAATCCCGTTGAGTTTTCTACCTAAATTGTCTAATTAATTTATCTAGTTTATTGATTGACGAGGTTAATATTGCTCGTAGCCTTCTACCGAAGTATAACTCGCCTATTCAAGCTAACCTAACGCCTATATTCCTATGGAATTAGGATTAACAAGAACGCATTTGTAATTCCCGTATAACAACCAAGTAAGGTGATTAGGTATATTCCTATCCTAACCGCGAATTCGCTCCCCCTCGGAGTGAACATCTTGCTCTACTCAATCTTATATGCAATCTAGAATTCCCTCTCCCGAGTTCAATCCTAGATTCGTAGATAGTATTTAATTGATGATCAAGCAATCAAATAATTAAGAGCAATATTAAGTAAATAAACCAATATGATAAAATAATATGAACAATTCAAGCTTCAAACTACAACGTTCATGTAGCACCCAACAACTCTAGAACAAATAAACTATGAAACTAAAAGAAGAGAAGAGAAGAAGAACTAGTTAGAAGCCTCCTCCAAGCGTGGTGTGTGTTCCTCCACGTGAATTCTCCTTCAAAGTATGTTAGATCTCCTCCAAATTAGGTATAGAACTCCTTATATACAAGTTAGAACCATGTAGGACCGAAATAACCTTGTCTCGGACGAAATAGGTAAACTACCGCAACACAGCGTCCAGGCCAGCGCTAGGCGCTGGTCCTGGCGCTGAAAGCAGAAACATTTTGCCGTTTTCAATTCAAAATCCTTTTGCAATTGTAATGAATTCTTCCTTGTCTTCTACTTGGGGGGACAAAACCCAAAGGGTGTCCCCCCTTTGTCTCCCTATTTTTTATTTCGTTTATTTTCCTTACGTATTTTATTGAATTTTGCTTCAAATCTCTTTATCTTCACGCTGCTTCATTCCTACACAGTTAAAATATAATGTTAAGCACAAAATAATATATCTAATACTCAAATGACGATTAAAACTACTAGAAAATGAGATAACAATGAGTAAATATATGCGTTTTTGGCCGAACATCAACACCCCACACTTAGACTCTTGCTCGTCCTCGAGTAAGCATTAAAACTACTCTCAATAAATCAAGCCTTAAAACACCACCACTTCGGTTGATACTAACAATTAGGCCCTATAGCAACTCAAATCATCAAATATACACTTCCTCATCATCGTGCAAGACATACAAGTCACAAACAAACAACAAACTTCTAACATCCTAACCTCATAGACGGACTCTAACTTACCAAATTTAAGCTCGCTTACCTACTCGGTCAAAGATGCTAATAACATCACCTATCTATCATGAAACAAGTGCCTTCACCAGAATAAATAGTCCATACACTAAACTCAAAGAATTATTATAATTTAAGGACTTTGCATCAAAGAACAACTCTCGCACTCACAAACGAATTCACATGTATGCACAAAGAACCATAGGCTTGCCCATTATGTACATCTCCACTAAATAAGTACGCTCGAATAGAATCAAATAGGACTTTAACAGGTTGTAATGTTAGCTATGGGACGGGTAGGAGAATTATATACTAGTGACTTACACTTCCCTAAGCACTTTTCACTTTTAGACTTCATCACCAATTATTTTTTACTCTTCACTTTTATTTTTCAGCCCTCTCTTCATCTATTGTTTCACAAGTATTTTCCTCACATCAAGAACATTTCATTTTTTTTTAAAAAAAAAATTTCATTCTATTTTTTTTCTTTTTCATGTCACATTATTTTCAGGAAGGCTTTTCATCACCTTTCAGCTATCGTTAGCCACCATTTTTTACTTAACCATCCCTTTCTTCATATTTCACAATTAATATCACAGTCTAAGTAACAGTGCTCAAGGAAGCAGTGTGCAAAAACTAGGGATTCAATAAAAGGTTCAAGGCAAAAATACGGCTTCCAAATAAAAGGCTACATGCTCATGGGGCTAACTAGTGGTACAATATTTGAAAAGGCTAAAATTCACAAGACATATCAAAGAAAGCCTATTATCATCTTCTAAACAGAACAACACTTTTATTTCTCTTCAATAACATGCAGGGCAAGTTCTAGACTAAGATGCAAAATATGGAATATATTTAAGAAATCCTCACCTCACATGGCACAAAGTATCAATCAAGATGGATCAGTTCTACTCTAAGACAGACAGGATCATAACGAACGACAAAATAAGAATAAGCTATATACAAAGTCACAACCATGAGCTTAGGTGTTAGAATGTCTACTATTTTAATCATTACTCAAGCACTCAGAGGAAAGTACTACTCAAGCTTAGGCCTAAATATGCTAGTATCAAACAACTCAAAAAAAATTTCTTCTCCCTCTTTTTCTACTCCTAAAATAAAGAACAAAAATCTAATCCAAAAAAATAAAAATAAAAATTACCCGGTTCAAGTTACATCCCTTGGGAAAGCACTGATGCACAAAGAAAAACCAAGAGGGATTATTAGCTGACTAATACTAACTAGAAACAAAAAGAAAATATTTTTGAATTTTTTTTTCTTTATTGGACTTTAATCCCTCAATAAAGCTGTCCACAAAATCCATCATCATGAAAAGTCCCAATTTTCTGATTTTTTTTTCATTTTTTTAAAAACTTCTACACTAACTAAGCTAAGATAGCACAAAAAATCACCTAGACAATCTCCTCACCCCACACTTAAAATTGTGCAATGTCCTCAATGCACAATGAAAATAACAAGAAGGTAAAAGAGACTCCCTGGTAGGCCAAAGGCCGGAGAATTAGCAGCTGGCGGGATACTCAGACTTCTCCCTGGTATGATCCGTTGTGCGGGTACCTCACACTTAGTTTCAGCCACCTGCACACTTTTGCACATGCCTATTGGCTTTGACTCCATGCTCCTACTCCTACAAAACACAAAAATAATACCACAAATAATAATAATAACACAATAAAATGAATAAAATAAACAAAATAAAAAGAAAAAAATATAATTGGGTTGCCTCCCAACAAGCGCCTGATTTAACGTCGCGGCACGACGCCATCACTTTCACCACTTTTCCTTCCACTTTGAAGATATAAATTGCGGCCCCAATTTTGTGTCAACTTTTGTATCACGTTCCTGGGGCGGTGGTGTAAAAATAAAGAAACGAAGTAATAGGTATCACATCTTGCATTTCTTGGCCTTTAAGTGAAGAATATCGTTTTGTCTCCTTGGTGTGGCAAATTTCAGAATATAAACACTTTATTCCTCATCCATTTAATATTGCATGGCAGAAACCACCAAAAGGGTGGACTAAGCTTAATATAGATGCTAGCTATGACAATGTTACACAAAAATGTGGATTGGGAGGCATTTTCAGGGACACCAAAGGACACTGGATTGTGGGATTTGGTAAACCATCATATGCAAGTGGATCACTAGAAGCAGAGTTAAAAGCTCCACTGGAAGGGCTCAAAATGGCTAACGAATGGAGATTATACCTGCTTGCAATAGAATCAGATTCTGTGGAGGCTATCCATTCAATCCTTCAGGGAAATAGACTTTACGAGGATATTGTTAATGAATGCAGGTGGTTAATGCACCAGCAGAACGAGATAATCCTCCAGCACACATTCAGGCAAGGGAATAATACTGCCCATCACATGGCAAAAAAAAGCTAAGGAACAACGAGAAGGCATGAAGACTTTTGTTGAAGCTCCACCCTATGTAAAATATTTTGTGGAAAAAGATCTACTTGAACAATGTATTTTTTGTTAAACTACTTTCTTATGATGCTTGTAATACTGTAGCAAGCCTAGGTAATGAAAGTGTCCTCCGAGACACCAAGTATGCGAACAATGTACTAAATCCTCTTTCATTATTAATATATAATATATATATATATATATATATATATATATATATATATATTTCCTGTTTGCTCAAAAAAAAGACTCCTCCATATGCTCGACTGGATCAATTCCCGTGTCACCAACCAACTACAATATTGAAAAGTATTTAGAATGAGGTCCAATAACCATTCAAGTAAGTCACTTTACCCGGCGCTTACTGTCTTCTTTCTAGCCTAATTGGTAGGCTCCAACTCCGAAATTGCATTATTTTTGACATCCTGAATTTTGCACTCTTCATCAACCTTGGCATCATTAATAATATTTTGGTCGAATTGTTGGAGCTCCACTTTTTGCTCCACAAGCTGACCAGTATCCACAACAATTGATTGTGGGGCATCAGATGCCTCAACCTTTTTATTCAATTGATCATGGAGGTCATGGATATCAAAGCCAAATTGGTCTATCTCCTGCCTGAGCTCAGTTCTTTCGTCTATCAGCTTTTCTGCCATATTTGAAAGACCATCACGAAGAAACTCTTGAGATTTTATCATTTGAGCTTGTACCTCTAGCCAAGATTGGCTCACTATATCTGCTTCTTCTAAATTATCTTCTGGTAGAAACTCTCTCTCTTCAACCACTTCCTCCGCCTCAGCCATCATTCTCATGATTGCTTCACTAATTCTTTTTAAAGCCTTTCGATATTCATCTTGTTGCTTGGCTACTTGCCTCATCATCATGTCATGTTTCTCGACTACTTGCCTCATCATATCCATAATACGAGCCATGCTTTCCATATCCTCCACTTCATTGCTCCTATCAAACACATAAACATTACTAGAAACATTATAATAAGAACTCTGGGAAGGATAATATGAATTAGGACAACCATCCCAATGGCCACCTTGACAACCACACACATTACGAAAATTCCACACATCAGACTGAGATGCACAATTTTTTCCTAAGTGTGGTCACCCACAATATGGACATGAATCACCAAAATAAGAATAACCAATATTCGACCAATTATCATTCCATGATGCCATATCAACAAAGATAGTAAAATATTAAACTAAGTTAAAAATAAAAAATAAAAACTTGAATAGGCAAAAAGTAAAAATTTAATCTACTAGGCTAGTTAATTTCTAAGTCCCCGGCAACGGCGCCAAAAACTTGTTGCTCCCAAACGCACACGCAAGTATACGTGGTCGACAAGTAATATAGGATTGTAAGTCCAGATATCGTACCCACAGGGACTTGTGATTAACTATCAACTAAATTAAACCCAAACAATTAATCTGTTGAAGTGACTTCTAAAGTATGAATATTTAACTAAAATTAATATTGAGTAACAATTAAGAGAATAAAGAAAACAAGTTGGCGAATTATAGTGACGAATTCAATGTGAGTGAATATTCTAGAGCTATGTGTTAGCTAACAATCCCGTTGAGTTTTCTACCTAAATTATCTAATTAATTTATCTAGTTTATTGATTGACGGGGTTAATATTGCTCGTAGCCTTCCCCCAATGTACAACTCGCCTATTCAAGCTAACCTAACGCCTATATTCCTATGGAATTAGGATTAACAAGAACGCATTTGTAATTCCCGTATAATAACCAAGCGAGGCGATTAGGTATATTCCTATCCTAACCGCAAACTTGACCCCCCCCCCCCCCCCTCAGAGTTAAGATCTTGCTCTACTCAATCTTATATGCAATATAGAATTCCCTCTCCCGAGTTCAATCCTAGATTCGTAGATAGTATTCAATTGGTGATCAAGCAATCAAATAATTAAGCGCAAGATTAAGTAAATAAACCAATATGATAAAATAATAAGAACAATTCAAGCTTCAAACTACAACATTCATGTAGCACCCAACAACCCTAGAACAAATAAACTATGAAACTAAAAGAAGAGAAGAGAAGAAAAACTAGTTAGAAGCCTCCTCCAAGCGTGGTGTGTGTTCCTCCACGTGAATTCTCCTTCAAAGTATGTTAGATCTCCTCCAAATTAGGTTTAGAACTCCTTATATACAAGTTAGAACCGTGTAGGGCCGAAATAACCTTGTCCCGGACGAAATAGGTAAACAACCGCAACACAGCGTCCAGGCCAGCGCTAGGCGCTGGTCCTAGCGCTGAAAGCAGAAACAATTTGCCGTTTTCAATTCCAAATCCTTTTGCAATTGTAATGAATTATTCCTTGTCTTCTACATGGGGGGGACAAAACCCAAAGGGTGTCCCCCCTTTGTCTCCCTATTTTTTATTTCTTTTATTTTCCTTCCCCGTTTTATTCAATTTTATTTCAAATCTCTTCATCTTCACACTGCTTTATTCCTACACTGTTTAAATATAATATTAAGCACAAAATAATATAACTAATACTCAAATGACGATTAAAAGTACTAGAATATGAGATAACAATGGGTAAATATATGTATTTTTGGTCGAGCATCACTTGACGTGCCTGAGCTTCGCGTACGCAAAGAGGAATGAAGCTCATCCCCTTTCCCCCAGGACCTTTTTTTTACGCGAACGCGGTCCCCTTCACGCGAACGCGAAGTCCATATGTCCCAGACCCTCGCGAACGTGGGAAAGGGCTTGAGAACGCGAAGAGAAATTGTAGTCCCCAACATTTTCCTTCTCTACGAACGCGACACAGGCCTTGCGATCACAAAGAAGGAAATTAGAACAAGCAACACTAGATTTCTGGCTTAGCTCAGGGCGGTCCAAAGCTCACCCAGATGACCCGGGACCCAGAGAATCCCACAAATACGTAAAACAATATCAAAACTAAGAATTTCACACCAAAACTAAATTGAATCAAGTTATGAACTTCGTGCTCTTCAACTTACTCCGAACGCACCAATCATACCTAGACTACTTGGAATGAAACCAAATTTTGTGTGCAAGTCATAAATCACCATACAGAACTATTCCTAGGCTCGAAATCCCAAATAGACCTTGATAACACCAAAGCCTGCTATAAACGAAACTTAAACAACTTAAAAACCTTCAATGCGCCAACTTTCAACACGAAGCACCGAAACGCTCCCGGGTTATCTGAAACCCGGTCCGAACACACTCCTAAGTCGAAAATCATCATACGAACCTATTGGGACCGTCAAATCCCGTTCAGAGGTCTTTTAGTCAAAACGTTGACTCAAGTAAAACTTAGCCAATATAGGCCACTATTAAGGAGTTAAGTGTTCCGATTTCAATTGGAACCCTTCCAAAATCGAACCAACCATCCCTGCAAATCAAAAATTAGTAAAGACAAATACGGGGATTCTTAGTTAGGGAAAAGGGATCTAAAAAGTAAAAATGACCAGTCGGGTCGTTACAAGTGTACTTCCACCCCCTTTTAATTGCATAATTCAAAAATCATGAACGTACTACTATTTTCCTGTTAATTGTTTCATATATAATGTTTGTTCTTAGTTTTTAATTGTCTATTTTAGTGCATCATGACTTTGTATTTGATCTGTGGTTAGCAATTATATTTCATCAGTATTGATTAAGTTGCTACGCGACCTTATGACTTCTGTTCTGTATTAAACAACCTATGTGATTAAGCTACTTACTATGACTTGATGACTTTTCATGTTTGCATAGGCCTCAGGTTCACTTCTAATGATTCCTCTATCTCTGACATACTATTTCTGCATCTTGTGTTTGAATGATTCTAGCTAGAACATACATGAAAGTTCACAGTTTCATTTTTCATCACTTAATTGAAATATGTGAAGTTCAACCGTTTAAATGCTTTTCTTCTTTGTGTGAGTGCTTGTTAATCTTTAAGTATTCCTTGAATCAGTACTATGGAAGCTTTATATACATGTCTAACTGCTAGTCGTATCTCTAAGTATGAAACAGTCTTATTTCTCTGAACATCAATGATCATTCTACACATGTTTTGTTATGATAAGGTTATCTTTCAAGAGTTAGGTCATAGTCATGTTGAATGTTGACTGTTTTGCAAGTTGAATACAATTATATCATTCTTAGATGTTCATCTTAGTATCTATGGCTGAGTTAAACCTGTTCGATTTAATGTCTCCTCTGTCTTTGACCCTTAATGACATTGTTAAACTGATTTCACAGTGACCAAAACTCATCCTATTTTGTAAGACTAAATATTAGCTGGATTATTTATATGTATAGTTGAATGAAAGTTATGTATGTATCTCTGGATATCTCTCATTATTTCATGCTTCTGTGCACTATCTTGAAACTTCATACAGTACTCTATTTCCTTGTTAATCTGAACTGAATTTGGTCTTGGAGAAACCTCTTGTTGTCATTGATTGAGTACAGTAACTTGCATATGTCATTGTCTGAATCTTTACCGATGATTTCAAAAGGTTCCAAGTAGTATTATTAACCTATATGCGTGCTAATAACAAGATATGATGTTAAACTAATTTGTGATCAATTTATTAGGGCAATAGCATCTGAGTTGTTGCAGCTCTAAACTATGTATTGTTATCTATCTGTGAGATGTGTGACTCCAGTTGTTTGGTTCTTTAGCAACGATAATATTAGTGTTCATGTCTCCATGTGTGTTTGGAAACTTGACCTTTAAACCTGTTCAATATGTATTTTATTAACTTAATACTGGAAACATAGTCATGAAGAATAAACTATTTTTATGTTTCCTATGATATTTTATTAAGAAAAGGTATTCTTCTGTAGTAGGGAATGTAATCGTAGTTGGTTTACATTCAAAGAGCATCATTGTCACTCAAACCTATAGGGAAGAATGAGTCATTAGGGGTTAGGTGTATTTGGGAGTAGAGTTTAACTCTAGGTTGGGCTACTCTGCTGGCACAAGCATTGCCCTGGGCCTTGAGACCCTTAGGACTTTGAAGTGTCGAGGGTTTCAAAGGGGACAACGATCTTGAGTGGAATTCTCTTCTTATCCCTTAATACTTTTACACATGTCAATCTATTTGGGCTTAGTGTTTAGTGACAAGGAAAGGTGTTCAATGTGGATCATTTACTATACATAACCACCACATTAGCATAACCTTCTTTGTATCTAAATACTGTTAGTGAACTTTCCTTTATTCTTTGTTTGTAAATTTCACATATGGGCACCTATATAGTATTGTTTCTCTAATGAGTTCTTAAGGAACTCAGTTCCAAATCCAGCCTTGTTGTCTTAGAAGGTCCAGAGTTAGTTATTGATCGTCCCTGTTATTGCTTGGTCTGGCTCTTTAAGGCCAAAAAATAGAGTCATTTCTTTTCCTTCACTCCTTTATATATCGTTCTCGTTTGTCACGGCCATAAAATCAAACCTTTCACTATGGCGCCTATCAATAGTACTAGGCCAGCCGACTTCCATAATACTATGATAATTCATTAAGGGATATGCCCAAAAGACATCATGTTGAGCAGAATTTCATATAAAGAACAAGAGTTGAACTCAAAGAAAGAAATGCGGAAAACAAAGCCCCAAACACCGGGGTGCAATGAGTCATGAGCCACTACTACAACTGTTCTGATAACAACAAAAACTAGCATAGTCTGTGAAAAATCAAAAATAAAACTACGGGGAAGATAGAGAAGAAGAAAAGCAGAGTTGCGGTGGCCAGGCAGCTACCTTACTATCTCCAGTAATCAGCAATAGAAAATAATCAGCAGCCGCTACCGTGGCCAGGGATACCTGGATCTGCACATAAGGTGCAGGGGTAACGTGTGTACACCGACTTAGTAAGTAACAAGTCCATACTATGGACAGATAGGCAGTGACGAATTTAACCTCAACAGGTAACAAGAATAAACTGTACAGAAAGTAGGCATGCATTCAGCTCAAGTAGTAAAGTAAATACAGCTTTTTACAATGTGATATATATATATAAATATATATATATATATATATATATATATATATATATATATATATATATATATATACAGTTCAATTAACCTCTACGTGCCAATGTACAGAATATATGAAATGCACCATGTACTTCCACGCTCAAGTGCTCAACCACTCGGTACTGTATATGGCCATCTGGCCCAGGGAAGATCCACCACAAAATATATACACGTCATTGACAACAGTCACTCAGTACTGAGGAAGTCCATTCCAGCCTTGTGGAGAAGATCCATCTTCAGGTATCAATACTTCGAACAAGATCCATGTCCAGGGAAGATCCATCCATCAATAATATTATCCGCGCCCACTATGGGTGTGCAGACTCCGGAAGGGCTCCTAAGGCCCAAACGCTATCATAATCAATATAACTGTTGCGACGTGCAGTTCGACCACATAACAATCACTCATAATCAGGCTCTTGGCCTCACTCAGTCATTAAATGCTCCAGTGTCACCATGGGCTCACAATGTCATAAAAATAACCCGGAACAATGATATGATGAATCAATAACTAACCGGGACTGAGATATGATATAGAAATGCATGATCTTGACTGAGTATGGAATATAATGCGAACACTAGTGAGATGACAACAAGAAATGACCGCTAAGGTCCAAACAATACCAGCACAAGGTCTAAACATGATATCTAGCACTATTTGCAGCTCAACTACATTATCACATGATGAACACATGGATATCAATAGGATAGAGTCAATAAAAGGTGCCATGGAGTCACCCAGGCCACAATTCTCATGATGCACGCCCGTACGCCCGTCACTTGGCATGTGCATCACCTCAGTACTAATCACAAAACACATATTTCAGGGTTTCGAACCCTCGAAACTAAGTTTGGAAGCGTTACTTACCTCAAATAAAGAAAAAATCCTACTCCGCAACGCCTTTGCCTCTCCAGTCGTCCTCCAAACGTGCTGAATCTAGTCACAAGCAGTACAACATCATCAATATAGGCCAAATAACAAATTCCATATGAAAAACTACTCAATTGGACACAAATCCCATAATCGACTCAAACCCGGCCCCCTGGCCCACGTCTCGGAATCCGACAAAAGTCACAAAACTCGAAAACCCATTCACTCACGAGTCTTCCCATACCAATTTCATCATCATACGACATCATTTGGTCCTTCAAATCCCCAAATTAGTCTCTCCAAATTACAAACCCTAACCTCCAATTTTTCACTTTAAAATTCCACTAGTTAGGTGAGAAAACAACGCGAAAACACCATATCTAAAGATAATAAGCTCAATCAACTTAACCCACTGAATGTTCTTGAATCCCCTTCAAAAATCCTCCCAAAAGCTCCATGGTCTGTGTTAAAAATGGTGAGAATGAGCAAAAATTCGCGAAGTCTTGTATTTATACCTTCTGCCAAGGCTTTCCGCACTTGCGGCCCAAAATGCGCACCCGCGGTGCCGCTTCTGTGTAAAAACCTTCGCATCTGTGGAAAATTACATAAATCCTCGGGACACCATCTATGACTAACGACTGCATATGCGATCATCGCAGGTGCAGGAATGACATCGGACTTGCGGATCAGCACACGCACATGTGCCCTCTCTTCCGATTCTCCGAACATCGCAGGTGCGGCAAACCCCTCGCACCTGCGGACTCTACCAGTCCCTCTTCCTTTTGCTTCTGCGGTAACATTCCTTCCTCTGCGGCTCGTACCTGCGGCTCCCACTCCACAGGTGCGGTTATGACAGCTGAGTTCCAACTGCACCAATTCTCCAAACGTCAAACTTGACCCGTTAACCACCCGAACATATCCGAGGCCCTTGGGACCTCAACCAAACTTACCAACAAGTCATATATCAACATATGAACTTAGTCGAGCCTTTGAGTCACTCAAAACAACATCAAAAGACCGAATTACACACGGATTCAAGCCTAAGAACTTCTAAACTTCCAAATTCCGCAAACGATGTCGAAACCCTTTTAACCATGTCCGAATGACCTCAAATTTTACACACACGTTACAAATGACACCACAAAGCTACTCCAACATCTGGAATTCTATTACAACCTCGATATCAAAATTTCCACTGCCTACCGAAATTGCCGAAATTCTAACTTTCGCCAATTCAAGCCTAATTCTACCATGGGCCTCCAAATCACATTACAGACGCGCTCCCAAGTCCAAAATAACTTAACAGAGCTGACGGAACCATAATAATTTACATCCGAGATCGTTTACACATAAGTCAACATCCGGTCAACTTTCCCAACTTATGCCTTCACAAAAGAGACTAAGTGTCTCAAATCCTCTTCGAAACCACTCCAGACCCGAACCAACTGACCCGACATATCATAAGATAGCTGAAGAACGTAAAAATAAGAAAAAATGGGGAAATGAGGCTACAACTCTCGAAACGACCGGCCGGGTCATTACATCGTTATCCTATAGTTTCACTATGTCGTTATTCTTTTATTGTGTTACTGTTGTTTATCTTACATGTATATGACAAGACTATATTAGATTAAATGCTTTATTTTATATTTCGATTCATATAAAAACAACTTAGGCAAGCTTTAAAGAATCTAGGATTAAGAGAAGCATTAGTTAGTAATTAACCCTTTACCCACTAATCATGAGCTTCTATGATTAATTCATCATGATTTGCTGACCTTTCTTAAAGATTTTGAAGCCCAAAGGCCTAACAAAAGGTGGCAGTTCCTCTTTTAAAAGAAAAACCAGAACTGAATTACGAGCTTAATTTTCTATAAGAAAATCAACTCCTTTTGAAACCAAGGTATTGCTGCTCAAAAACAAGGACTTTCAAACTGTTTTCTTCAAGCCTAATATTTAAAACCAAGGTATATATTTCATAACACCTTCTCCTCATAATATTTGTACGAACGTTCATGCATTAAGAGACAAATTGTTTTAACATAGCTTTTCTTTACACGTTTTCGCACAAACGTAGTATATGTTTTAAAGTTATTTTCAAGCATATACATGCTAATATTATTTTTCCTAAAATTCTTTTATAAACCCATACCTCTTTAAATTACACTTTTCTATTATAGGTATTATGCCCTAATATATGGTAAGCTACACTCTTTAAGCACTAGTTAAGTATTGTACAAACAATTAGTCCTAAATCTAGTCTAAGTCCTATGGAGCTACCTCGGGTACATTTTAAGGGGTACCTATGACCTTCCCATTAGAAGAACAATAACCCTTACCCCTAATCTCATCGGTTAGCAGACTAATAAAGAATACGACCTTTAGCAATTAAATAGGTACCCTAGTATACCTTTAAATATTAGGTGACGACTCTCTTTCATCAACAACAGAGAAACCACTAGTTGACTATTATTTTGACTAGTGCAACATAGGATACAATAACATGGTGAATCTGCTGGGGATTCACACTTAGGTTCTAACCTTAGCAGACATAGACTGAATTTGGCACTTATATTTGTTTGTACACTACTTTAACTATATTTTAATTTGCCATTACATGCTTACCTGCTTTACTTGCTTTATATGCTTGCTTATTATTATTACACCCTTATCTGTTACCGTTTTACATATATTGTCATCACACTTCTTCCTATCGGGTCTTGGCCTTACACTATCACACACAATGGCACACGAGGTTTGTCTTTTACACCCCACCGAACCTTCTTTTCAAAACTCTTTAGTTTTAGAGAATGGCTATGTCAGGTCAACTGAAATAACTTCTCGCAGTCTTCAGTCCAATTCAAAAGCAAGAAACACTCTACTATAGCAAAAATAGGTCATATTGCATAAACCTTAGGTGAGTCGGTCTTTAGCATCGACACACAATAAGGAAAGCCACACTAATGTCAACGGGTCATGGACCCAACTACCTGTCTTCTGGGGAAAGACGAACAAGCCTGGCGAGACACCTAAAGATCTGAAGAAAATACTAACCAAAACTTTTCTTTACGCACTTCAGAAATGGAAATTAACAAAACATCCCCGAGATAAATATGGTGATGGGAGCACCACACAAGTTAAAGCAGGGGTGGAAGAACATCTGTCGAGAACACAGAGATGAGATTCGGACACAGAGGGGGCACTAACCCCTTTGCTAAACATATGAGCAGACATGGTGTTCACTGATGAGTGGTGATTTTACCATTTATTTTAGTGTCTTTTATTTAGTTTTTGTATCCGTTAATTATGATATGAGGTTATTTATGGTGTGTATTGCCAGATTTTCAAGTAAATTATGCCATGAAGAGAGTTGAATTCAATTGAAGTGGAATTGAGAAAAAAAGAGTAAAACAAGTGCAAATTCATTCAGCGACTCTGCATCTCTGGAACACTGTACGCTTTTGCGACCTCGCATCTGTGAGGAAATGGTTTGCATTTGCGAAAAAGACCTGGATGGAATAAACTGCTTTTGCGATTGAATTACCGCATCTACGGTCGTGCATCTGCGCTTGGGGTTCGGATCTGCGGCGTACCATGTTTCCATCAAATCTCGCTTCTGCGAACTTCTATGTGCATTTGCGTAACTGCACCTGCGTGGATTATTTTGCGAGTGTGATCAACGGGCTTCAGCTAAGGACATTGTTCGCATTTCATATTTTCTCCATTCCAAACCCACAAATACACGACCTAGCTTATTGGAAACATATCTTTGGTAGATCTTTGGCTTATTTTTCAGTATTTGGACTAGAGAACACAAGTTATGGAGATAGGGTTCTTCCACACACACTTGGTTCATGAAGATTTGAAGCTTTTGGTTAAGAATTTCTTACCCGTTTATGTTAATTTCTTCATTTCCTTGCTTTGTATGGTATATATAAGTGTGTAGTATTTATTCCAACACTTGAATCTTGTTTATGGAAATATTCATATTTAAAGTGTGGATTAAATATCTTGTTGTGCTTATGTAATGAACGATTTTTATTTAATATGAAATGTTTTTTTGTTACTTTAATTATTCTTGTTCTTTATCATTTCCAAAGGGATTAGCTAACCCTAGGACTCGTCTGTTTACTTCGAATTAACTTTGGGAAAGATAATTTGGGGTTAAGAAAGAATAATTAACAAGAATTTGATCCTTTAACCCTCACTTTATAGATTCTACCTAGGGATATTTTTCTTGTCTTGGTTTATTTTTCTTGTTTGTTACATGTTTATTTTTTTAAGTTTTAAAAAATGGCATCGCATAATGAAAATTGGTCGGATGGTAGTTGTTAATACTTTGATGACCCTTGTTCTTATTGTGGAGGACCACACTCGTGGTAAAATTGTTTAAATTCTCCCGGAGGTGGATTGTGCGCACAATCCCAAACCCATGAGTGGAGTATTTGCGATATGTGTGGTCACCAAAATAGTCATTGGGATAATTGTGCTTATGCGTCCTTTCCTTCCCACATCTCCCGCTATGATGATTCTATTTGTTTGATAAAAATTATTGGGATATGGAAGTAGAAGAAATGGAGCATGGTCAAAATGGAGAGTTTAAGGTCATGATAGAATGCTTGCTTGAAGGAGGAAACAAAGAGCAAAATGCATAGGAGGTGCTTTTGGAAACTAGTCTCCAAAATGATTTGGCGCTTCAAAGGTTGCACTCACAAATGGGAGAAATGCTTGAAGCTTTAGAGGTCCAAAAAACCTAGGAAGTGTATGATAGCCTAGAACCTTCCTTAAAAGTTGAAGCCAAAAATCCTTCTTTGGCACTTGATCAAAACCAACAAGAACTCTCAAATGCTCAAAATGAGAGGTTGATGCTCATGTTGGAGGCCATTCTTGAAAATGTGGAGAAGCAAAACTTGGCACTCGAGTATTTAAAACAAGCACTACATAAAAATGATGAGACTAGCCGCACTTTTGAAGATCAAATGAAATTATTGATCGAGGCTCATTATGCCTATCAATTTGAATGTGTTGAAAGAGGTCAAGAAGATCAAACCTCGAGGAAGAAAGTGAGCTTTATTTTGAGGAATCAAGAATTGAACATCCGCCAACCGACTCCATGCTTTTTAGTGATGCCAATAAAATATGAAATTAGAGTCAACCGGTGTAATTGAAAATATGGTTGAAATTGACTCTAGTCCTGGGGAAAAAGAGGATGTCAAAATTCGGGAAGAAATGCAATTTGAAGGCTTGTGGTCGCATTCCAAGCATTTTTCAACTTTGAAATTGCATGGTCATATGAGAATTGAGCCGTGCGAATCCACATGGAAGTGCAAAGAAAAAAACAAGAGCCATACATTTTGCAATTTGCATATTCAAGAAGCCAAAATGACATTCCTCAAAAGAAAGCCGATGAATGCAATTAAGTGATTAAAGATTTGCTTGATCATCTAGTTACCCCCCCCCCCCCCCGCGTTACTCATGGTCACAAGCTTTATTCCTTATTATGTCCCCAATTCATATTGTCCAAGTGGCGAACAAAGTGGTAAAGTTGATCTGCATCATGCAATGACATTAAATGTGGCGCTTGGTGGGAGGCAACCCATCGTTTTCAAAGTTTTTAGTCGTTTTTGAAATTATCTTGTTTTGAATAGTTTAGTATTTTTGAGTAATCTACCAAGTTTCAGATTTTTTGAGATGTTGGAACAAGCGAAAATAGTGGCTGCCCAATTCTGTCCAGCTGAACTCTGGTGCAACCGTACCTGCGGACATGGCGCGCAGGTGCGCTTTCGCAGAAGCGAAGTAATCAGGTGCAGATGCGCAACGTATGCAGGTGCGATAAAAATATCTTAAAAGCGGCTTCGCAGAAGCGCTAAAACTACCGCAGGTGCATAAATCAGGCAGGTTTAATGAAGCAAACCCTCATTTCATCGGGTAATACTGATACGCTCAAATTACACTTTAAGAAATAGTGTAAGGCGGTCGATGTCAAATATAGTAACCCAACAAGGTTGGGGTCGAATCCCACAGGGAATAGGTGTGAAAAGGTTACTCGAATAGTGTATTGCTCGACTAAAGTCGTAATTCTATTCAGTTAATGGTAACAAGAGTGTGAATTAATAGTAACAAGAGTATGGATTGAGTTTGTTTTGAGTTAACAACTAGTTGGAATATTAGGAGTGTAAATAATTGGATTAAAGAAACCAAGGTTGTGTCCCCTTTCAATGAAGTGTAATGCTATCGGTGTTAATATGATATATTTCTAATGGAAGGTCCTTTTGATATGCAAATGATGTCTAAATGACTACCCAATATTTCCCAATAGTTGGGTAGTATTTCCTCTTTACAATTTTTCCAAATGTAAAAGAGTTGCAATTAAGAACAATCAATTTATGCCAAATAAAATCCACTTATTCCTAAGCGATTTTATTAAACAAGGTTTAAAGCCTTGAGTGTTTGATATTTACTCCTACCAATTCTAACCCACTTTCCCAAGCAAAGCAAGAATTTAATGGCACTTGTTAATGTTTGTAACCACCAACATTAAATGAAGAATGAGAAGTAAATAAATATCAACCAACCATTATATATATTCAATGTTAAACACCCATTAACATAATACCCATTTAGGGTCCACAACCTTATTATTTAAAGTTAGCTACTCTTACTAAAATACAAAAAACAAGAGAATAATAGATGCCATAAAGCTTACAAAGTAATGATTCTTGACCCAAAAGCTTCCAAAAGTGAAGAATATTTAAGTCTTGGAATGTAGCTAAAAAACTAGACAAGATGAGCCCACAAAAACCTAATAAATATATTTATAGTGCACTGAAAATCGGGACAGAAAACAGACAAAAATGCCCTTTCAGGTCAAATATGCGACCGCATTTCTGTCGCAAAGAGCACATGCGGTCCGCATTTTGGACATCCTCATCGCAGATTGAAACCCTAATTTCCAGGCCTTCACAGCATTCATGTTATGCGATCCGCATTGTAGAAATGCGATCGCATTTTTCATCGCACTTTCTTCATTCAGCAGCCTTCATGGTTGGTTTGCAGTCTAATTTGCGGCTCGCAAACAGGTTATGCGGTCGCAGAATGGACCGCATTCTTGACGTTGAATTTTGCTCAGGATTCTGTTGTGATCTGCGATCTCAGTGTCAATTACGCAGTCCGCATTGTCATTTTGCGACCGCATATCTTCCTTTGTGATGCCTTTTTGCTCTTTTCTTGTGTTTTTGTAACTTTTTGCTTTCATTTCCAGGCTCTTGGGTCCTTAAACCTCATGCACTGCAAAAACACTAAAATTACATAAATAAAAGAGATAATTGCATCTAGAATAAGCTAAAATCTAAGCAATTAGTATTGAAATGTGCCGAAATTCTCTGGCACATCAACACCCCCAACTTAAACTCTTGCTTGTCCTCAAGCAACTAAAACAACACCAACCTATTCTAGACTCTATCAACAAAACATGAAACAATAGTGACCGTGGGTGGTGTTAGTTGTTAGTAGTTCAAGCATGCATCTTCGATTGCTTTACCCTTCCTGAACCATCACTATGTACAAGGAAAACTACTCAACCTGTGAACTTTGAGCCTCAGACAATGTGACAAAGTGCTACCCTCAGCTGAGTGCAACTGCATTTGACTCAAAAGCTCAACTTTTATTTAACCTTACAGTTCATATGCCCTCACTAGAAAGAAAGTACCGAAATCACAATATGTACAATGACCACAAAACAAAAAGGGACGAATTCACAAAGACACTCACTCTCAGAGAAGAGTTTCAAGTGATTCAACATACCATACCATAGGCTTGCCCTTATTTTAATCCATCGCTTTATTCTAAGAACGCTCGGTTGGAGATCCCATAAGGACTTTTTAAGCTTGTAATGTAGGTTTAGGGAAGGGTAGGATAACCATTTGGATACAAGTGACTTCACCCTCCTTGAACACTACTCACATTTTTCATTCTTTTGCACTATGTTTCTTTTCAAACCACGATGCCTCGTTGGCATCTAGTTCCCAATGTAGAACCACCTTAAATACCTCTCCAATTTTCTTCAAGGCTCCATAATTTATATACATACAAATATTTCTCTTTTTCTCTCTCTTTTTTTATACACGTTTTTCTTTTTGCAGCTTGAATAGTTTAGCACAAACACTTTGAGGTATAAGATCCTACACTCAATGTACAACCTTACCAATTTCCATCTTGACATCACACCCCCAACATAGGCTTTTAGTCTCACTCTCAATGTTCAAGGAGGGTCGGGTTCAAAAGAGGATTTTTTTTTACGAAAAGGGCAGGTTTGTAATGAGGTAGCCAAAGAAAAGGTTAAAGGCTCGAATGGGGTGACTAAGGATATTAACTGCATAATGGGTGTCTTGAAAGGCTAACTGGCTTAAAAGATCACAAAGACTGCCTAAGGTCATCTCTCCAACCAAGTGTAATTATTATAAGCATCGAAAAACCAATCGGGCAAGTTCTAGATGGCAGAAGCAAACACAAGAAATATTTACACACAGAACTCACACACATGGCACACGAACTTTTTGGCTCACATAGTTTGAAGCCCTCGAGTCAACACTTGGCAACTCAAAGCTTTCATCATATGTACAAGAATAACTCTAGGTAGACATAGAGTCACAGAGCGAGCCTCAAGTTCACACAGTTGATATCTTTCTCTAGAAGGGTATATGCTATATACAGACACACATGCTTGAGACTAGACAATTACACCAAACAGGTCAAGATGTTTCATTCTATTTTCCTGGTTCTTCTATTATACCCTTGAAAAAGAACCCGGCGAAGAAAAACCAAGGGGAATTCATTGCTAATTACTAAAGATGGTTGACTATCTACTTGTTTTTTTTTTTGTTTTTTTTACATGCATAAGGGTATCATATTCACAAGGGTGCCATAACTTATGCATTGAAATCACAAAAACACTAATATAAACATGATCACGGACTACACAACACAACTTCTGTATGGAAATCATACTAACATACACAGAACACAAAATACGCATATGTCCAACAGTTGCTAATGTCACCAGAGTACCAATGTCACAACAGTACTAACAAAGCTACCACCACCCCCAACTGAACAACATGCATTGTCCCAATGCATAAAAAGCAAAAACAGAGAGTGTAAGGGGCTCCATGAGGCTCACTAAGCGCTATGGGAGTCAGTGGCCTGCTCAATGATGGAGGGATCACTCTCCGATGCTGAAGCTGGGACCGATGAGAGCTCGGTCTGAGGAGGGACCTCGACTGCAGTGGGTATCTATGGCTGGTTAAGAACTGGAGTTGGAGCTAGGACCTATGAGCTGCTAGCCTCGCCCACTGATGGCTGAGGGGCCGATGAATCTGCAGGGGCGGCCAAATCTGCTAGCGAATGTTCAATTGCTGTCTGAAGTTCTGTTTGCTCCACCTCCTCACTTGTAGGAACCACAACCTGCTTGCCCTTCTCCTGAGGGCCATCATCCTCCGAGGACCATGATCTTTCCTCCTACTCACCCTCATCCGCCTCCTCATCCTCAGACTCAGTAAATCATCTCCTCATCAGGAATGTCAACGCGTACAAGAGGAGCTGGAGGTTGGGAAGTCCCGGCTGTAGGAGGGGTACCATCAGTCATAAGTGCAGAGAAGTGAAGGCCTAAGTCCGGAGCTACTGTGCCTATAACCTGACCACCATTTGTGGGGAGGAGGGATGATAGATTGAACTCCAAGTTCTGCATCTTGTGGAGATCGGTCTTCATAAAAGCAACCTCCTCCTCGAGGCCAGGCAACCCACTAACTTCACCCCGCTCTATCTTCTCCACCCTCAACTCAAGTTGCTGTAAACGATCCCCATACACTAATTGTTGTTTTTGGAGAGCTGTCACTGAGGATTGCATAGGAGTAAAGGCTTGTTTGATGAGATTGGGCAAGGTCTTCAAGAGCTGGTCTACCTTGGCATCGGCATACTGAGCCAGGAGACCAAGCTTCGAGACGGCTGGAATGGCAGCAGAAGTCTGAACAGTGGTGGACTGAGAGGTAGGCTCGGAACCAAAAGTGGAGGCCACTATAACCTGAGGAGTTAACGGAGTCTGGGGGTCAAAGTGCTCTAAATCAATCGGATCCTGAGCCTGAACCCGTGGTGGCGTAGGAGCATCACTAATACGTGTGATATCAATGTCCCTCGTCTCCTTCGCGGTTTTGTCATAGTGTGGCATGTGAGGAACTTTCACAGCTTTACATAGAGCTGTGATCAGGCAAGGGAAAGGAAGTGAAGTGGCTTGCTGCTTTGGCCAGATCCCTATTTCTTGGAAAATTAGAGCTCCAACATCTATCTTGATACCCGTCATGATACATGCAATGAGAAGAGCCTTCTCAATGGCTATTTAAGTTTCATTCCGAGTTGGTACCAATCGAGAAGTAACAAAACTGAGCCAGTAGTGACCCTCTCTCTTGAGATCTTCCTTGTATATCTTGTGCCGGGGGTTTATCCAAGCAAGGGTCCCCTTTGCTATCACCGATGCAATCCACCCACGCTCATTCTCCCTATTTCCAAATTTAGCATCGTACTCAGCTGTGCCCGCTCTCCAGCCAGGGATATACAATTCATTTATGGCGTCACTATTGCAAAACACAATCTGCCCCCGAACAAGGACAGTGTCAACAAAGATTCTGTTGCGTTTATGGTGCGCTGTCCTAGAAGCTCCATAGGATGCATAAAATTCCCGCACAAGGGTTTCATTGTACTCAGTGGGTGGATCAGTGAAGCACTCCCATCTCCGTGCTTTTATGTTATCCAGGATGTGGGGGCACTGGTCTTTCAGCCCGTTCAAGCTCAACTGTTTTTCGGCCAGGATTTGGCACTTGGTGAGCCCTTCTCTGTATAGTTCCCTGGACCCCTCAACCCCAAATCGGAGGTGGAAGTCTTCGCTACGTTTCATTCTTTCTTCAGCCTCTGAATTAACTGAGGGCCTGACCTCCTCCTCTTCAGACTGGGAGGGGTTTGGCACATTTTCTTCCGTCCGTGAACGTTTTGCTTGTGATGCCTGGCGACTGGAGGAAACCCTCTTTGATGCAGAGGATGAGTGTTTCTTTGGAGCCATATCTGCACAACGGTGAATTATGAGTGACAACATTAGCAATACCGAGAAAGAACAGAAGAATTTAAAGGAAAAACTAGAAATGCAACATGATCTGCGGTCGCAAAACCACAATGCGGACCGCAGAATAGTCGCAAATCTGTTAGTCCCAGTGGAACTCAGTCTGCGGTGGGTTATGCGGTTGCATAACCACTATGCGGACCACACAACCATCACAGAATTTGACTTGCCCAAAACATACATTACAAAATAAAATCGCAAACTCCACCGCAAAGTGGGGAATGCGATCCCAGAACTACCGCAAAATGCATGGCTCCTAACTGGTGGTCTGTGGCACTCTGCGGTAGCTTTGCGATCGCAAAGTCACGACATTTCACCATCTTCATCAGAGGACCTAGGGTTAAGTTTTGCGGCCAAAATGCGGACCACATTTTGACTTTGCGGGCCACATATGCCTTCTTCTTCGAGATTCAAGCAATCAACTCAACAATGGCGGACCTATTTCCTTCTACCCATTACCCCAGATAGATTTCCAACCCAGAATGACTATGCTACGAAAAAGAAACAACTATACAAAGCAACATACAATCACACATTTTTTTTAGAATGAGACGAACGAGAATCAACGAGCACACAACAAGGAATCTTGAACAAGAAGATTGGGAAAAAGGGTACATACCAGCGAGGCTTAGTGTACACACTACAGAGATGAGATTTGGTCGCTTGAACGATTCGATTCCTAGCCCCCCGTTGTTTGCTTCCCTGTTCGTTTCGTATTTTTCCCTTTTTCTTTGTTTCTTTTGTTCTTTTTTTTTTTTACTTTTTGTTTGTTTTTGTTTTGTTTTGAGTGAGTTAGAGATGAGAGAATGCGGCCACATACCTGTCGACTTTGCGATTTGTAGGGCACCGCATAACACACAATGAAACCGCATATGTGTTATGCGGTAGGTTCAAATGAGATGCCGAAGAGTCAGAAATGCGGTGCACAATGCGGTCGCATAAGTGAAATGCGGTCCGCATACTGCACAACCCCATCGCATTCTGACAAACAATTTTAGCCAAACTCACTGCTTGGGTGTGCGACCAAAATGCGGTCCGCATAGTTAAAATGCGACCGCATTTTTGCAGCAAACTTCACACATCTATTTTTCTTACCTTTCTCATGCAGTCCCACCATGTTTGGGGGGGGGTGATCTTTCGAACCCCCTGCACTCTAACACACACTTTAAATTGCTCAAGTAAATCTATCTATCAAAAATTAAAAATTCAAAGAATAAAATAGTGTTACCACACATGGGTTACCTCCCATGAAGCGCTTGATTTAACGTCGCAGCATGACGAAGTTGATGTTCCTTTGGATTCACTCAATGGTCGGACACGGACCATCTTTTTAAAGCCAGCTGCTCC